>NW_009209900.1:0-48775 GCF_000690835.1 Fulmarus glacialis
TATATAAAAAAAATTAATATATATATATTAAAATGGGTGCAGCTTAGAATATGGAGAAGGCTAAAGATATCTTGGAAGACTTGGTAGGAGAGATTGTGAAACACATTTGCATGGTTGTCCAAAAAAGGTGATTTGTTCTGGATAGGATCACCTGAAGCTGATCTAGAGTAGTAACTGAGTCATGCCATAAATACATACAAGTAATTTTTCTTCTTAGAGTCAAGTCTTCCTTGATGTTCTGAAAGAGTTGGGGTTTTTTTAGAATGCTTAAGCCCGTTAGAGTGGAATATTTTTTATTCATCCACTTTGCTTCTGGGTGGAACGTTTAGATCTTTCTGTATATACTAGTAAAAAAAATAATTAGAAGACAGATTGTATTCCTTTAAAAATAGTCCCATAGAACTGGTTGTATTATGTTTCTGTATTATACAGGTCACCAGAAAGACCCACTGGAGATCTTCGGGAAAGAATGAAGAACAAACGTCAAGATGTTGAGGCAGAGCCACAGAAACGAAGTACAGAGGAATCGTCCTCTCCTGTTAGGGTAAGAATGGAGTTTGCAGAACTCCAGAATCCCTCATAGCAGTTGGGCAGTATGTCCTAGAAACCTGATCGTGGTGACTTGTAATATTTAAAATGTTTTAATGAACTGATCATTTTGTATGTAGCATGTGGCATATTTTATTATGAAGTGTCTTAACAATTGTATTATTTTGCAATTTTATAGCACTTTCTGGTCTTTTGGTTCCCAAAGATTTTACAAATCCCACAGACTAAAATATGTTATAAATATTGATAAACAGATATTTAATAACAGTGCAGACTCTTTGATTATTACCAAGAAAGTGTATTAACTGTTGTTTCAATCATCCACTATTTTTCCCCCAACACTTATTCATATCCATTGTTTACATGCATCCTGACTCCAGTTGTTCATCCCAAATTTGCTTTCGATGAGACCATGCAGTTACTGTTGTGCTGGTTCATTTACCTTCCTCCTCACATACTCATCAGCCATCCCAACTGCTCACTTTTGGATTTTGAAAAAAATTCATTCATTTTCGTTCCCATTTTCTAATCATCTTTCTGCAACCGTATATCCCTCAAATATCAGAAGTTACTTATTTTTAAATTGTGTTATCTGTTCCTGATGTTACAAAGAAATAAGGGCAGAGTTGGTAGCGTGACCCTGCACCTGTGTAACAATAGCACCAGTGTATTCCTGCGTCATGTTTTTTAAGATCATCTTCATATGAATAACGATTAAAAGTTCTTATTTGTGAAAAATTAGTTTTGCTTCTGCAGGTATTAACAGCATTCTTTTTTTTTCCTCTCGGTCTGTTCCTACTTGCTGTGTAAAATGAATTTTTATGTCAGGTGTAAAGAAATCAACAGCAGCTGCTATCATTAAATTAACAGAATGGCTTACCTTCCAATCATGTTTTCAGTTGCTGTTAATTTGTGTAAACTTTCAATCTTTTTACTCTTTTACTTAAATGTGTTTCTTTTATTTTCTAATAGTTTCAATAAACTGTTCAGTTATTGAGTACATGGTTGGTGGGAAAAGTGTTTTTTCCAACCGTTATTAAAAATTTACTGTAACTTCTCTGCTGGTACAAGTCTAATTTTGATGTAATTCTTACTTTTGCTTAGTTAACCCTGCTTTTCATAGTGTTCTATTAATGTAATAATAAAATACTCTTAAAGAACTAAACCCCAAGTAAAGGTGAACTGGAAGCAGGAATCAAAAGGAATTAGTGGGTCTGTTAAAGTACCAAAGAATTATTTACAGGATAAGCACACTGCAGAGAAAAAAATACTCTGCTTCAGTCTCATAAAACAGAAGGCTGAGGAAACTACTGAGCTTTTGTATTAGTTGTGTGGAGGCAACTCTCAAAATATGGGATATCCAAAGAAAATATTCTGCAACAAATAGATGAAGAGGGACAGGTGTCAAGAGTTGTGTTGCAAAGAACCAGGATATCTAAAAGAACAGAAGACTGAAGTGACTGAACTGCTAACAAAAATCTTGCTCCATCGTTAGAGCTACTGTTATGGTGGAGATCTAATATCTGACGTTTCCATCTCTTATTAAAGCTTTTGGGATAACAGAGGAGCTGGATAAGAAATCTTAACTTTGTTTTGAAATAATGGAAAGTAGCTTGTTCCATAAAAAGTTTCATAATTGTGTTTTTTTAAAAAAAAAAAAAAGGAAGAGCAGCAGTGTTCCTGCAGACAAAATTTGTGCTTCACCAGTCTACTAGCCTGAAACTTTAATGGAGAGTAGTGGCTAAGAGAGAACTGTCTGATACAGGTGAAACCTTAAATAGCTTCTTTTGAAACAAGGCTTTTGAGGCATATAGATAGTCAAAGAATAGCAAGTATAATATTGGCAGGTTTAGAAGCCAGCTAAGGGGAAAATTTTACATTAATTTCAAATTATGAAGTTACAGAGGATGCTATGGTGCTTCATCTAAAGAGCTATAACTTTTTAAGAATGTGGAAAAAATGTTGGACATCCCAAATGTCAAACTTTGCAGAAGATATGAAAACAGTAGTTGAGATTACTAAAGTCTGAGGAGTGCCATAGGGGTTGGGGAAAGATATTTTTTGGCAGTACAGTGATGAAACTTGGTGTTGGCAAGTGCAAGGTAATGCACAATGAAGAAAGTATTTAAAACAAAAAATCATGAATGAGTATTTTAAAAGTAACTGAAACCATCCAGTAGAAAAAGAAGTTATTGTGGACAGCTCAATGAAACTATCTGTTCAAAGTGCAGTCACAGTTGCAGAAGCAAACACTCAGATATATAAAAATGGAATAGAAAATGATCAATATTATGCTGTAGAAATTCATGGTCCAGTTTTATTTAAACGCTGTTTGGTTGTGATCACCTGTATGCAAGAAAATACAGTCAAAGGTCTTTTTGAAGTGGGCAAGGAGGTGAGAAAGAGACTGGAGAGAAGAAAGGACATGTGGCGAATGCATATAATGTATGGTTGAGAGAATGTAAATTAGATGCGTCATATTTATACTTTATCCCAGTAGAAAGAGTGGCAAATTTGAAAATGACAAGGGGGAATGCTATTTACATTATATATGACAATGCTACCTGATTGCCAGAAGATACAGTCAAAAACCTGAGTAGGTTCCACAAAAAGTTGAGACAGTATGACTAGTATAAAATCTTTTTAGAAGAGATTTCTTGTTCTTTGGAGACATAAGATAACTAGTACGACCTGTATGTATGTAGGAAGAAACTTCCTATATGGACAGCCTAGAGAATATATCTCTTATTATTTCTTCATGTCTTGTACTATTATTTTCAGAGATAATATGCTGCGTTACGTGGACAACTACATTGAACTCAGTTGTTTCTGTGTTTCTCAGATTTGTGTTCGGAATTATTTCAGCACTGTATGTTAGTGTATCAATTATTATACAAATAATTAGATAAGGTTCCTGCTGTTACTATATTTAGTTGGAAATTTTTATGTTGAATTTTTCTCTGTATTACGAGAAGACAGTTACATTGGAGCATATGAAGTATTACCTGAGGTATTACCTGGGAGGTGTGTGTGATTTGGGAGGAACAGCGGGAAGAACTTAATGTACATTTAGGAAAGGTTTTTGTAAGGAATGTGTATCACTTGTTTCATATTTGTGCTTTTTGTTGCTGTGGCTTTTGAATATCTCCACTGGAAATGGAAGTCAGCATTGTCTTCCATCTCTGAAATGGAAACAATACCTGTTCATTTCAGGGAAACTTCAGATTCATTTTCTTGTATGTTTGTGTAGTGTGGTAGTAGTTTACACTATAAATGTATTATACATTGAGCAAAATAGTACTGTGCTTGCCCAAAAGATTCTAGCTGTAATACATGATAGCTTATTCTAAATTTAAAGGCATCCGTGCTTTTGAATTAGTTTATATTGCTGCTGCGTGTACATGTGCTGATAAGGCTGAAACTGAAGTTTCTGCCTTGTAAGAATTGTAGGTTGTAAGAGTCTTGCAAATATCCTCTCCATCGGTGTTGGCAAAATAGTACTCCTTGGCTAGAAGCATGTTGGCAGGCTGGATGAGTCCTTTTGTGCTTGGCCAAACTCTTCTGGCTGTAGTGGGAAATTCATTCAAGTAGACATCAAGTCTTGTGCTGTAGAGTGCTGATCATATCTTACGGGGTGTGGAACTTCAACTTAAGTAGACATTAAATGAAATAAGATCTCACAGAATTTAGCCCTAATGTCTTTTTTTTTTTTTTTTTCTCCTTTCTTAAGTAGCATTTCTCCGGAATGTCAACATTAAACTGTAATCATCTATCCAACACATGTGAATAGTTTAACTGTGAGCACATATCTGAAAACAGCATAGACAAAGTCTACTAAGCTGTGGTTTACTCTTAGGACAATCTACAATTTTTTTTTTTTAGTAAATAATTATATTATTATGAAAGTTTATTGTTTCTCATCTAGTAAATGGCATTTTTTCAGAGTCTGCAGAGAAATAGTTTACAAGTGTGGGTGAAGTGGATACAGCATCTTCAAGTGCAAGTGAAAGACATGCTATTGGCCTTTAGGAGCTTTACTTATTCTTGGCTTATTAAGGGAGAGACAAAAAAAACCTGTGTAAAGTACGAGAAGGTCTATAAGGATATGAAGGAAATATTTATTCCCCATAGTATGAGGGAATTAAATGCTTTGTAAGTGAAACAAGTACAATAAAAGAAATATGTTGAAGACTTTTCAATGAGAAAATTCAAGTATGTGTTCTAAACCATCATAACTTAAATTCTTGATTTGCATGCCCCAGGAAAATAGACTCAATTTCTAAACTGAGTTTTGTTTTTCAAGATGCAGTGTTACCAGAACCTTTTTTCCTGACAACTAAACTGAAGTCGTTTAGTGTATGAACGGGCTCGGATCAAGTTGTCCCGACTTGTAAAATAGCATGCTTGCATAAAAATTGTCTATTCCTTTCCCCTATGTTCAGTAATTCAATAAAATTCTTTTCATAGATGTTTTTGTTCTCAGTTCTTCTGTAAAAGTATGATTGTACCACTACTGAATCTCTCCACTGAAAGGAGAAAATAGAGGCTGTTTCAAGATGCTTGTGTTTGGTTGTAAGTTTGGAGATTTAGGTGAGATACATACAGGTTGTGTAGTATTTTAACATGGGTTATTAAATTGGTCTTGAAGCATTCTGATTTATCTGCATGTTCTCTGCTGACAAGTTATTTGGGGAATTCGCATTGAGAAGTTTTTTTGAAATCAGCATATAGAGGATGTCCTAACATGCGTATTCCAGTTTGCTAGTAACAAATAGTGTTGAACTAATAGAAACTAATATTTTATTTAAGAAGTTACGTTTATTGTTTGTTTATATTGTAGGAATTAGTTGGAGTATGTAGCAGAAGTACACAAGATGCAGCCTTCAAGGAGGGCAGTCTAGAAAAATTAAGATACTCTAAGAAAAAAAAGAATGGTTGCAGGAGAGGCTTGTTGATAAAGTTACAGATTTTTCAGATCTCATCAGAGTCATTTTCTTTTAAAGTAACTTGCTTTGGAGCGTAGTACAATTCTTCCCGTTAGGCTGAAATGCCTTTAGTACATGTTGTAATGATGGCTTAGTTGATATAGACTTGTCTGCAGTTGGTGTCAGCAACCAACACGACTTGATAGGTTAGGATCTTGTGCATCATTTTAAAGATCTGTCATGAAATGGAGAAAAAATAACTTTTTTTTCCTTATTCTACAAGTTGCTTTAAATTAAACATGGCACAGATTAGTTCTTTAATGTGAAGTTCTTTCATGTTATGTAGTGAACGGTCAGTTTTTTCCAAACCTTTTAAGGCTTTGAATATGACATACTGAATGCATCAAGATGAGCAAGGCTTGAAGATAACTGTGCGTTGAAGCATCTGTTCTAGTTCACTAGGTAAAATAAATGCAGTACTTGTTCTGTCATCGTTTACATCATTAAACTGGAGATAAGATTTTAGCATTGTTAGTGAATAAAAAGGAATAGTTGAATTTTACTCACTTGGGAGTGACTATCCACGATGTTATGTTATTTCCTTACTGTGTTTCTAAGGAGATGTTAAGGATTTAAATTAAGTCAAGATCTAAGTCCCAATAAGGAATAGCTAGTGAAATTCTCAGGCATCTCCTTTTCTTGGCACAAAAACAAAGGTTTCTACATATCAACGGTGAAGAATCCCCAAAAGACAAAAGAAGGCACTATGGGAGGTGAGAACAAAAGGGTTATGGGACAGACTTTCATTATTTGCTCTTTCTGGTTTCCTACTTAATAAATTAACCTGAGATACTTCTAAGCTTGAATGTTCTTTTTTTGCAAATAGTGAAAAAACTTTGTCCTGTACTCCACTTGAGCCCAGGTAGATTATTTAGAGAATGTAAATTCAGCAGAGGCAATGATGCAACTATACAACTTTACTACTGGAATTTAGCAGGGGGAGAAGAGCAGCACAGGTTTAGTTGCCTTTTGAAATTATCTTCTTTCCTGTAAGAATAGTCTCTGGCTTCCTTAGGTGTTTACAGGACCATCTGCCACATGCAAAATGGGTGCTACTGCAGTAGTTAGATTTGTCTAATAACTCGGGGCCAGTGAGAGTTCAAATATAAAACTATCAACAAAACTTGATTCCAGTGTGTTGCTTTAGACTTTTTTCGCCTTCCTTCTGCCAGCCAAGGGTCTCTGTTTTTTTTTATTTTATTATCCCCATCCCCCATTCTTTATCCTCTGGAGAGTTAAATGGTTCAGCTTCTGAGGCTCATCTGCCTTGCATATAAATATTCTTATTTACAGCTGAGAACTCTTACTCAAGCTGTTAAAATTATACTCTTTAAACGTTCATCAAACTTCCGGTCTTAAGAACTTGATCTGTTCTTTCAGTTCCTTTATTCTCCGATACGTGCTCGATTCTTGCCTTGCCTTTAAACCTTCTTATTTTATGTATCCTTTCTTCTCTTTTCCCCATCTGCTATTTGCTTACTGATTATATGAAAATGCATTAGAACATGTTGCCTGTGGAGTCTCTGCTTATTTAAGAAGGTATTTGTTCAACAGGCTAAAGGGGAAAATGCTTTTTGTACTATAAAAAAGAAACAGGCAAAATACCATGTAAAATATATCTGCTTCTTCAGGCTTCTTTTAAAATAAAGTTGTTTACTCTAATGCAGCATTTTTCCCTTTATAGAAAGAGTCTTCACGAGGAAGACATAGAGAAAAGGAGGATATCAAAATTACAAAGGAGAGAACACCAGAAAGTGAAGAGGAAAATGGGGATTGGGAAACAAATAGAGAAGGTAAGTATAATTAAACTAATGGTCCCCCTACAGCTCAAAGAAGTGCAAGGTTACTGGGCTGTGTGTAAAGCAGAATGCTTAAAGATTTGGTCTCTAAGCAGAATACTTTTATGCAGTAGCCATTAATGTTTATTTTTGGAGGAGATCAAAGAAGCAATCTGAGTTGGACTGCTACAATGGTAAAACCAACTTATTTTAAAAACACATGCTTTTTTTTCTTTTTTTCTTTTTTGACTCCTCAGACAACAAGGAACTTGGCCATAGGCTACTCCGTGGCTGAACCTTTCACATTTAGATCACTACTTCAATCCAAGTTACATCCAAAGTAATTTGGAGTCAGTCTGAGGAGAGAGCATAACTCCTTTGAATTCAAAAGTCAGCAGGTTTTTGTTGCATAATTTGTAATGGTGTGAACTGTCTCATTAACAAGGGCTCCATTAGAATGAGTATAACAACAGCTGAAGGTAACAATCGGTGAACTATTTATATTCTGAAAACACTCAAAGAGTGTTTTTACTACTCAAAGGGTAGTAAAAGTCTTGCATTACCTTCTGTAGTTGTTTTTGTTTGGGTGGGTTTGGTTTTGGTTTTTGTTTTTTTTTTTTTAATGGTTAAAAGGTGATTTCATTGCCCTTGTTGATAATACTCATCTGTTTAATATGCAGACTGTTGAGGAAAAGACTGCCTTTGTTTTCTTCTCTCTCTCCTGAATTTCACTTTTGTTAGAGACCAAGTTTACCTGACAGTGAAATTATGGCAGCTTCTAATGAACTGTGGTGTTTATGTAGTTTTGTAAGTGTCAGTGTTTCAGAAGTGGTTACAATATTGCAAGAGAAGATGGGAATCCTGATCCATTCTGAGTGAATTCAGATATAATGAATGTATTTGCAATAAAGTATACTACAAGTTGATTGTAGGATGGAGCTCCTCTGTAAATTTCATTAAGTAGGTAGCTTTTCTATAGTATGTGCTATAAGTGTTGCAAATATTGTTTTGCTGTGTCTTAAGCACACCACATGAATACAAAAGTAGCCATAATATATTTTCACTCCTTTCTAAATTTTGATTTTGGTGTGATTTAAGAAATATTGACCTATGACATGTATGCATGGACATAGAATCTAAGTCAAAAAAGTTTGGAACATAAAAACCCCAAGTTCTATATAAATATATAGTATGAATGTCTTAAGTCTTAGACACTAAGGCTTTCAGCTTGACAATTATGATTTTTTTCAAAATAGTGTTGATCACAGTCATGTGGATGAAGTAGAATTACTGTCTGTTAAGTTTTAGTGAGTGCTATCTAAGCAGACAGATGGACTGGGAAAGAACCTGTGCTGTTGGGAACTGCACCTCTCTATAAGCTGTTCCCATGCATTCATGACACATGAAGGGAATTTGTAGACTGAGTTTAGTTATTGCAAAACCTTTTATATCATTCCTGTGTGTAGGAAGGTGAGTGAAAGCTTATGACTTCTTAATGAAGTCATCTTTTCTCTGACAGTTATTTTCCTAAATTGCTTTTTGAGCATTAGACTTAAATAGCCATAAACAAAATAAGGAATGTAAACAGAGTGAGTAAAACTGCATTACTTTTCAGTGAGATTTCAGTTGCAAGGTTTGAAGCATATGATATTAACTAGCCATGACTGAATGAAAAAGTGAGAGAAATAGCACCTTTTCTATTTTCAAAACCGAACAGTAATAATGCTTTAAAAACAGAAATAAACTCTTGAAGTGTGGATTTATCCAGTGAAAGAGGTCATACAGACCTCTTCTTTTGTTTTAAAATCAATTTGTAGATGTAATTAAATAAGTATATCAGCTGGTTTGTGGGATACTCTATTAAACAAAATCCTCTAGTGTCATGCATCACTATTTAAATGCGTTTCGTGTGAGATTTCCCAATTAAGTAGTGCTCTACATATTTTTGGTCTTTGTGAAGACACACTCTTTTAATTTTTTTTTGTTGTTATTTAAATATAAATAAATGGTTTACTGGGTTTCCCGTGCTACCTTAGCTTAATAATTGATGCAAGTCTCTGAAAGAAGTTAAGGGTTTTTTTTTTTTTTAAGAAGTTTAAGAATTTCACTGCAGGTTGTATGGAACTAACTGGAGTTATTTCAGGTTTACACACATAATTGGAGAAGAGATTTGGCTTAGCTTCATGATCCATTCATGCAGTGCTTAAAAGTCACGGAAATATTTATGCTTGGCATCCAGTATGCTAAATATTATTATTTATTTCATATGTAGTTGTTAACTAATCTATTTACTTTTTTTAAAGACTCTGATAATGGAGATGTTAATTATGATTATGATCATGAGCTGTCTTTGGAAATGAAGCGCCAAAAGATTCAGAGAGAACTCATGAAGTTGGAACAGGAAAACATGGAGAAACGAGAGGAAATAGTCATTAAAAAAGAGGTTTGTATTATGTAAATGTGAAACTAAAAAAATAAGTCATCAGCCACTTCATAGACTTCTAATTGTTTCCTGGAAGACTTGAGCTTCCTGGGCTGCAAATGCACTATTGTGTTACATAGTAGTAAGTAGCTGGCACATGTATAACTTAGCATGTGACTTGGATATTAGTTGTGAGTATCTGGTCAGTCATCCAGCACCATAACCAAGTTTTCTGCTTTATGAAGTCAGCTATTAAATGAGTCGGATTTAATGCATTTTAATGATATAAAACTAATAAGACCTTTAACAGAGAAGACATGTAGAAGAAAACACAAGGCATTTGCCAAGCTCCTTTTCCAACATGTCTTGTAGTAACAGAGTAAAGTAGAGTGACAGAGGCAAAGCTGTAAGTGTTAGAAACCCTAAAATTTTGGGGAAGATTTAAAAAAAAAAAAAGGCTGAAAGGAGCTTTCTCTTTTTCAGGCAAACTTGAATGTACTGATTTTAAACTTTTAGTTACAGTTTTTGTAATGGATTACAGAGTGCATCATCTCCTCTTCCTGCACCCTTTTCCTGTTGTCTTCCTTTTATGGTGTTCTTTGAAAACCATGTGGTTAGTTTATTTGAGGTAGATGTGTACATGGTTAAGATCTTAGAAGTAGACTATTACTGAATTTACATATTTGATACGTATATCAGGATACAGGTAAGCTTTTGAGCATCAATATCTTACCGGTTAATATATTTTTTTCCTCAAGATTTCTCCAGAGGTGGTTAGATCTAAATTATCACCATCGCCATCACCAAGGAAGTCTAGCAAATCTCCAAAACGAAGATCCAGTCCTAAATCATCTTCTTCAGCTAGTAAGAAAGAGAAGAAAGCATCTACAATGTCTTCCCCACTTCTGGATCAGAGGTCAGTATGTAGATGCATCTGGCGAGAAAATGAGAACAGAGAACCACGCTGATTTTTATTATTGGGGTTTTCATAATTAATATGGGTTTTCATTTTCCTTGCTTTCAGGACTTTTGATTATATAATTTTAGGGGAAAGTCTCTAAATTGTGCACTGTTAATCATCTTATGCATAAAGTTGTTATATGCATGTAGTTGTCAGCTGATTAATTTCATGGCTTACAAGCAGGTCTTTTCTCTTTGAATGTCCAGAATCTCTGGGAGGTGATGAGGAAATCTAAACCATTAAAAAGTGGGAAGCAGTTTTATTTGAGATGCTGCAGCCTGCGAAGTAGCTCCTCTAGACTGAAGTGAAATGTTTAAAATTTGACCAACTGCACATTCTGTTCGTATTGCATATTGCTGTTCAGGAAATAATATTTGACTTTCAAGGCAGGGAACTTCTCAGAATTCAGGAGGGGAAAAGAAGTGGGGGATGTGGAGGGAAAAATGGAAGGACAAGTTATGTGAAAATCACAGGAAGTTAAAACTGGGCGCCTTGCCACAAAAAATCAATCTCGAAAACCTGTTTCTAAGTTCTTGCTGGCTGCAGGACCTTTTGAATCACTGTTTGCAGCTTTTAGATAGGAAAGAAATTACTGCGGCAATGTAAGCAGACACATCTGTATTTGCTAAGCAAAAATCCCCTTTAAAATAGGGACAAAACAATGTTGTTTCTGCTGCAAGAATGTACGGTGTGGGCTAGTATGCTACTGACATTCAGTATGAGTGATACTTAGTTTATAGGGTTTATGTCAATGGCAGTTTATATGGAAAAATATATACTATTTCATATTGTGAGATGCATATTCAAAAATATTTGGATGCTTTATCTTGTGTTAGGTAGTTAACATTAAATTGAAGACATGAGTTGTTCAAGTCATATTGTGTGTGATTGGGGTATTGCATTGCAGAAATGGGAGTCTAAACAGACAAGATACTCTATAGAGTTCTGGTCCTCTGATGTGTGCAGTTCATGCAAGGACATTTTAACTTTGAAAACTGGTTCTGTCTGAACAGGAGCAGTTCCTATTTTTGTTCACTTGCTTCAGAAATAAAGGTTATAAATGGAAAAGCTCAATGTGAATTTTTACCATCTGCATTCACCCTTCAGTCAAATACAGTTATGGAATGCTGCTTGCTAATGGAGTGGTGAATCCTATCCTAAAAGCTTCAAGGCCCTTTACGTTATAACTTTCCTGCCAACATCTGAGAAATCATTACTTGAAATAGTTGGCAGTCCTTCATTTTTTCCCCCCTCCCTGTTAATTTATCTCTAGGAGTTCTAAAAGTAACCAGAGTAAAAAGAAAGGTCCTCGTACACCTAGTCCTCCTCCTCCAGTACAAGAGGAAACCTCCCTGGGAAAAAGACACAAAGAAAAACATAAAGCAAAAGAACGTTCAGAAGAAAAGGCAAGGGAGGTGAAGGAGAGAGGGCGTGACTTTGAAAGGCACAAGGAGAAAAAAGAGAAGCAGAGGTACGTTATGGTGGATTATTAGCTTTTAACATTAATGTAACCTTGCTTTTAAAGTTATCTTTTATAGAACCTGAATAATAAGGGATTTATACCTGCTTTGCCAACAGGCTTTTCAGTACTCATTAAATATTTTAAGTACGTTATATAGATGGATTGATAGACTGTAACTAACAGGTTGGTAGGTTTTAATTACATAACTTACTAAGTTTGTAAAATGCCCTTTTGAAAGATTCATTACTTTTCAGGAAGTTGGACCTTCACCAATGGAGCAATTCATTTGCCAAAATCTTTATCAAAGTCGTTCACTTGTCCGTTTGCCTGCTCTTCTGAAATCTTAGAGGACTAATATCTTTCTAAATTGGCAGTAGCACGTTTAAACTCTCCCTTATCTTCAGTAGGTTAAAAGTATTTCTGAAGTAGTCAAAGTCTACTATGATTTTAGAATTACTTCACTTTTGCATGTCTCTCTCTCTCTCTCTTTCTCTTTCTCTCTCTCTCTCTCTCTCTCTCATGGTGGACTAATACAACTATTCCCATTATTTTCTAAAGCATGGGTGTCCTTTTAAGTTGAAAAACACAACATCTGCATTTTTAAGTCCTGTATTCCCTTGATGAAAACAGGGTACATGTTTGTAAGTGTTTACTTTGTAACTGTCATAGCAAAGACTAAGGAGTGGAAGACCAGCAAATTGTGTGTTTTTAATTGATTAAATAAATTACACCTTTCTTACTTTAAAATATATTATTTCCCTCATGCTTGCACACTCCGTTACTGGAAGGAGGTCATACACAGTAGAAAAGAACATTATAGGTAGTGCTGAAAGGATCAAGAGAGTACTTGGCTTATTTTTGTACTATGATCAGGTATTGCTGTGGTGACTACAACCATTTATATCAGTGTTGGATTTTTGTCTTTTTTTTCTAAATAATAAAAATTAAGAAATAATAGTTAAATCTTCATGATGTAAGTGAAATAGTTGAAGGTTCTGACAGATCTTTCATACATTTGCAACTGTGATTACTGTTTGAAAATGTCTGTGAGCTTGAGGCTTCTTAAATAAAGTTCTGACATTACAGAAATTTTTAAATAGGGTAGCAAGTTAATTCTGCATTGATAGGAATTCTGTTTCACTGCCACATGAAATATTAGGTAAAATTACAAGAATATATTTTTGGTTTTACCATATTCTAGTTTTGTATTTTGCAGTCCGGTGATTAGCAAGAACTTTAGCGCGTATCTTGCATTCTTGAGTTTTGCTAGCTTAAGGTAATTTCATGTAAGAAATTCTAGATGGAACACATGATTCTGTAAGATAGTTCTTGATCTTGTAAGCGCAGGTTCTGTCTTGGAGTTCTTTGTAATTTCTTAGAAATGTACTAATGCCATATTACATCTGTTAAACAAGCTGCTGTTTATGTTTCCCAGGGATCCCTCTGAAAGCTCCCATAGACAGAAGCTTTCTCCTAGTCCTGCAGATCACTCTGGCAGTAATTCTTCCCCTTCCAGGGAGTATTCACCACCTGCTGCAAGGCGAAGACAAACCTCCCGAGCTCCAGCCAAGTCAACCACTCACAAACGTAACTTCTCACCCTCTCGCAGGTGGGAGGTCAATTGCATGGATTTTATTTCCGTGAATAGTTCTAGTTTAGAAACTTCCTGTGTTGGTTTGACTACTTGTTTGTATGTGTCTGTTGTGGGTATGTGTGCCTCAAACACTTGAGCTCTGAGACTTCTTTTTTTTGCCAAGTTACTACATTGAGAGTACCTGTCATGTCAAGAACACAAGTCATGGTGCAGGCTTCCATTTATCAGTTCCTCTCAAATGTTCTGGCTTCGGGTGGAACTTCAGAAGTCTGATAAGAGACATAGTCAGTCTGTGATCCTTTGGGAACTTTTTTTTTATTTTCTTCCTCACCTTCCCCCTTCTTAAAAAAATAGAAAATTAGAGGAGTCTTCTATCTTGGAGATGGGGAAGGAGCAGAGTTTCTCTGTTCAAAATGGGTGATACACAGATCCTGGCTGTACACATCTTTCCTGAAAAGCAAGCACAACTGGCTAAACAGTACAATACGAGGACAATTTCAGAGATCCTTCTTGCAGGAAGCTTCAGGGAAGATATCATCCTGCTAGTTCTAGAGGCCTTGTGACGTTTGCAAGATATTCAGCAAAAGCTGTGTTACATACATTTCTTTACCAACTGCTGGGCTGTTGCAGAAGATTGCAGGGAGGTACTACTGCCTTTGGTGAAGTAGTCCCTCATTTGTGAGTCACCTGAAACTGAGATCTTCATCTGTATGATCTGGATGTTTATTTGAAATCAGCAATACTGTACAGGGACATTCAAAAGCGGAAACTAAATTACGTAAAATTAAGTGGGATTTTTGAAGATGTATTGTCCATGTGTGGTTTTTCTGACTCCTGCTCTTCTCTTTGGAATCTCTGCAATTTTGTGAAGTGGAAGGGAGTTGGAAGTTAAGGGCAATGCCTGTTTCATGGGAGAAGATACTTGCGAGTTGCTTTGCTGCTAATAAGGGAAAAAAACACCACTGAGCTCAAAGGCTTGAAGTGTGTGTTTGTCCACATTAGACTGTGCATGGGATAACGTATTATGAGGAAATTTGTTTACTATTGTGTAAATGATCTTTAGTTAAGTGATGGGGTTTTGAAGATGAGAGACGTTTTGTATGCTTTTTCTTATTCTGTTAGATATGAGTTTTCCCTGTTTGTGTAAACATTCATGTTTGCTAAAATTTTAAGTAGATATGCATACGGGTTTTCAGGATCCAGGCTTATAATAAAAGAAAGAAGTTAAAAGTCCACAAGAAGGAGACACTGTTGCTTTCTAAAAAATTGAATGCTGTTGGAAACAAAAGAAAAATTCCCCTTGGGTAACACTGCGTAAAAGTTATCTGCCTAATTTTACCATGAACTCTAAAAAGCATTTTATATTGAAGAAAACAATTGTTCTTGGTTTGGGGGTGGGGGAGATGATCATGGTTTTTTTCCTGACTCCTCCCTCCCTTCCTCAGGAAAGCATTCTGGTAGCTGTGTAATACAATTTTGATTGGACAGCTTGTTCTTGGATATTAAATAAACGATAACCATTTCATACTTTGAAAGGATACCTTGGTACCCTTGAGGGAAGACTAGTTTGATGTTTTATAGAAACAGCACTTACTTTCAGCAGACAGAGGGTAGAGAATGCACAAATTATTTTAATCACTCATTTTTGTAGGGTATGGTAAGAACTTTTCAAATCAAGTTATTACATGTGTGCCTATTCTAACTCTTCCTTGCAGGTCTGCTTCCCCTTCAGGTCATCATCATTCTCCCATATCCTCCAGACATCACTCCTCTTCATCACAGTCAGGCTCCTCTGTTCAAAGACATTCTCCTTCCCCACGCCGCAAAAGAACTCCTTCTCCATCCTATCAAAGGACAGCTTCCCCGCCTGCAAGGCGATCATCTTCTCCCTATCCCCCGCACTCTTCCTCTTCTCCTCAGAGGAAGCGAAGCCCTTCAAGACACCGATCTCCTGGAAGAGAAAAGGGAAGACATGATCGTGATCGGACTTCACAGTCTCATGATAGGCGCCATGAAAGGAGGGATGGTATGAATAAAAAATAGCACTTCAGAATAATATTTATTTGTTTGCAAATGCATTTTGAAACTTGATTTTCAAATTGTGGCATTGTCTGCACCTGTCCCAATGGCTAGGGGGTGAAGAAAATACCAGCTGTATTATTATTCCTGTGCTGGTGGTGCTGTTTCCAGGGACTGTGCAATGGAGTGTTCCTGATAGGACTGCTTGTGTAGGCTCAGCTGATTGTAAAGATCCTGTAGGCATCTGTCTAGGTGTTTCTTGTGTAATGCAATGGTGGTGTCAGTAGGTAAGTGATCTTCTCTTGGTATCAGGCATATACTAGTGGATCAGCTGAGTGATGGCAGGATACTTGTAAGTAACTATTACTCTTTTCTGTGAGGTGCCCAAATGCTAATCCAGTCCTCACTGATTGCTCTGTCTATTGTCTTTTTAATTGACATTAAGTGAGGTGTGTGCAAAGAAAGAGTCATTCCCTCTGGAAATCTGTAAAGCTGGTTGAGCAATTTGTGATGGGCAAACATGCTGTTTCTCTCAAGAGACAGATTACAAAGAGTACATATGGCAGCTTTTTTTAGACTGGCTGTAAACTTACCTTCCTGTAGCAGTAACATTATAAATATGTAATTTGGGGCGGGGGGAAGACTTTAGCAGGGCATTGAGGTCTTAAAAGCAAGTGGTCTAAATATAGCACAAATTTCCTGAAAGCGTGTGTGTGTGTGGAGGAAAAAAGGAATCTGTGATTGGAGGAGAAATGATCCTACCTTAAAATTATTGAAGTGTGCTTGCTCTCTAATATGTTTGAAATTTATTTTTATTATACTTGTTGTCTTTTGAACAGGTAAATATTTGTAAAGTACAGATTCAAATTCACAAAAAGATCTTTAAAGCTTACTGAATGTATAGGTAGATACCAAACATGATCTTCTCCTACTTACATATTAATTTTGATTTTCTGTGTGTATGTCAGAAGTATATTTTGATTGTATTATTTTAGTGTTATTTGTGTGCTAAATTTTTGTTTGCTCTGATTAAGCTAGGTATATAACATTCTTTTAAACATTTTACAGAAACTAGAGGGAAAAGGGAAAAAGAAAGAGAAACAAGAGATGATCGTGATTATGACCAGGAGCAGAGTACCTCCAGGGATCATAGAGATGACAGAGAGTCTCGTGATGGAAGAGATCGGAGGGAGACAAGAGACAACAGAGATCGGAGGGAGCCAAGGGAATCCAGAGACACTCGAGACTCTAGAGATACGAGGGATTATAGCAGAGATACCAAAGATAGTCGTGATCAGAGAGACTCGCGCTCCACACGAGATTCCCATGACTACAGAGACAGAGAGAGTCGCGACGCTCATAAAAAGGATGACCAGTATCAGGAGGACTCGCGCAGCTATGGAAGATCCCATGGCAGAGAAGAGAGCTCTCGTGCTGAAACAAGGAATGACTCTAGAAGTGACTCCAGAAATGAGAGCAGAAGTGATAGAACTGGCAGAAGTCGAGGCAGAGGTCCAGAATTATCTGACAAGGGTATTGCGTGATTTAAAAAATTACTGTGTCCCTATCATTGGATATTGAATATTGACATTCATACTATGTTGTTTGATATTTGATATGGAAGTGCAGCCAAATAGTTCATGCTTTTAAAGCTATGTTCAATTCTGTTGTCATCGAATTAGAACACTTGTTTAAATTTGTAGCACTTCTGTGTTCTCCGTTCTTTGAAGTGGCATAACATTGGTATTCTGCCATCCCATTTTAAAACAAACCCTAACCCTTACAGCACTCTATTTAATGTTTCTGCAACCCTAGGTTTTCCCTTACAAACACAAGTAAGAGGCTGATGTGTAGTGGAAGACTCGTAGGGGGCAGTAGGAAGACTCGTAGGAAGACTCGTGTCTCAAAGTGCTGGGCAACAGTTTTTTTGTTTTCTCTCAAAAGCAACTGTATGTCTGAGATACCCGAAAACTATCTTTCACCTCCCTGCCCTTCTTGATTGACCAAAGAAAGTGGGATTTTTAACCTTAGGCAGTGTTTTTGAAAGCCTGATGCACTTTGTAGAACAGCTTCATTTATCCCCTTCTAATGATCTGTAGTAAATATATTTTGGCTTTCTCAGGCTTATTGTGATTTTTTCATGAGGAAAATGCCATGCAATTTTTACGGAAAAAATGATCTCTACTTTCTCTTCTTATTCCAGTCTATAAGTTTACATCCTACTCAAACAAATGTGAACTGGATTTTGGACTGTTATATTCCTAGTCAGAAGACCTCATGCTGTGACCAGGGGATGGTGATTTAGAAAGTCTTGAGTTTGCAGTTTGAAAAGAATAACTTTACCATTAAAATGTGAAATTTGAGAGTTGTTGGTTAAGTAGAGTTTGATGCTGCAATTTCTATTGCTGTGAACCGTTAATTCAAGTTTATTAAAAGTTACTACTTTAGCTGGTATAAAATATCAGTGGATTTCCTTACATGTGGAAACTCATCTTTTATATTGATACATTTCTATTAGGAAGTCGGGGGACTAGAGGATCCCAGGTTGATGGTCACAGCAGTAGTGGAAACTACCATGACAGCTGGGAATCAAGGAATAGCTACCCTGATCGGGATCGCTATGACAGTCGAGAACAAGCAAGGGATTCCTCCTTTGAAAGAAGACACGGTGAACGGGACAGGCGTGACAACAGAGAAAGAGGTATTTTAATGCATATTTTTACACGTACATATGTAGTCAAATGTGTGTGTACGTATGTTTCTCTCTCCTTCCTCTTTTTTTCTTTGTTCCACCCCCATAGCACTAATTCATAAATAACTTATTTGACATGGCACACTGACATCCTATCCTTGATGTAAGTTAACTTCTGTAGTAGGATCTGTCATTGGCAGTGTATGCGTGAATGCTATGCCCTTTCTCCCTTCCTGTGGCTAGATTTTGGCACCTTCTGTTTTTACTCATCCGAGTAGTCTTTAAGCAAACTGAACTTCAAGAAATTTCATTGTACAACTTCAGTGTAAAACATTTTTTCCTCCTCTTTGCTGCTTCCTCCACTTCATATGCATACGCATATAAGCTTAGAGTCATGACTGCATTTCATTACTGGTTCTCTTTGTCTGTATAGAAACATAATACTTTTGCACTGTAAATTACTTGAGTGTGTTTTGGGGAAGCCCTGATTACTAGACTGACTGACTTACTGACTACTTACTGCTAAAGCAAGTGACAGTTTAAATTTATCATTAATTCAAAAATTTATTGCCTGGGGAATTTAATATTGATGAATGCTTTGTTGTGGTCAATAATAATTGGCTAGTAAGCGTTGGTACAGATACCAGTGGTCATAGAAAGAGTATGCAAGACTGTTCTTTTAGACATAGTATGCAAGATGTCACATTTCTGGACCTGAAAGAGTACTGTGTTGTCTCTAAGGAAGTTAGTACCAACTTTCACTCTGGAAAATATTTGTATTGTTCACCAATTAAGAGAACAGGAGGAGTCAGGCAAATGAAAACAGCATGGAAATTAAATGAGGAGCTGTGAAGAATAAATATAAAATTACAGTGGGGTGGTTTTTTTCTATCTTGGGTTTTGATTTGGAAGTGACAGATGTGTTCTAGCTGTTGTTTAAGTTCGGTTTTTTAAAGAGGTGTTTTGTACGTTACTTTGTGAGGTGCTTTTTGGTCCATTGAAATGTATCTATTATTGCTTGTCCTTGTGACAAGTTCTGCTTTAGATTCTGTCTCATCTTCAGGGCAGAATTTCAACTAACCTAATCTCCAGGCTTCCTTTTTCTTGTCCGCTGAAAAATCCTGCAGTCTGAATTTGTCCTGGGGGTTGGCTTTTGCAGACTAGCTTTCACCTCTTCCACCTTCCCAGCCCAAATAAATCCTAGATATATTATAATGTAATTTGTGCTTTTCATATCATATAGAGTTCTTAATTTATTAAGAAAAACATTAAAAAAAACCCCACAACAGCAAAAAGTAAAGTAAGAAGTAAAAATATGTCATCACAACAAAATAAATTTCTAGAAGGCAAGTTGCTTTGAATGGGTTGTGTTTCCCTTTGGGGAGAAGAATGTAAAGAGCTTAAATGGAGATAAGATGTGTTGTTTTCTTCCTTAAAAATTTAGATTGCTTTTTGTAATAGTAAATCCTCCTAAAAGTTACAATTCAAGACATAGTTTCCGTAATTAGACCACAGTTTTAACATTTGTTGTTGAGAGAAAAATGGAGATAGATTTTGGTTGGTACTTAGTTCTATGATACATAAGGAATCTTTTTAGTATGATTTTAAAATGTAAGCTTGCAAATTTGGGCTGTCCTTGTTCAACTAAGGCTAACATGTAGGTGTTCCAAACAATCACTGGAACAGCGCTTCAAATAATGAAATCACATAAGAAGTGCTGGCTATCCACGCTTAATTGTCTAATACACTTCCAGTATCTTGATTCATGTAAGAGTTTCATGTAGATGTTTTGTCACCAAAACTGACATAACAAACAGGAGTTACAAAACTTCTGTATAAAATTTAATACTTAGTATGCATGATAAATCGTATTATAATGTTATAGGTACTGTTAAAAGAATGTGAAACCTGTTCATGGAACCAATTGCATGGACTGATGATTTGCCATTTTAAAAAAGAAGTGTTACATCCATGGCAGAAATGTCACTCAAGTTTGCTTTTAATTTTACCTGGTAGCAGGGGAGCATTAAGTCATTGTTAATTCACTCAGAGATGAAAATTGATTAAACTGATGGAAATGCATGTTTTATTGATTTAGTCCCATTCAAACTCTGCCTGCTTGCCCCTGGTGGACATTGTCTCAATTTCCAGTGAAGTGCACTCAGCCCCAGAGTAATGGACCGAAAAATACCAACCTCTGTTCATGCCATTTTTTGCTCTTTTGTGTAGTGTTTTTAATATATATTGTGGGAAAATAGTTTTATTGATTTGTTGTGATTCAAATACTACTAACATCAGCGTAGAAATTGTTATAAAGTGGTCAAAATTTATAGAAATATTTTTAAAAAAATTCCAAAATATAACAAAATGCAGGTAAATCTGTGGAGAGTAAATACCATTAGATAAATCAAGTTTCACTGTCCTTTTGGATCAGTCATTTTCTATATAAATTTAGTTTTCTCCATTACTCTAATTCACTGTCTGAACATTGAAAAACTCAGCTTCTAAAACTGTAAGGCTCTGCAATGAATACATACGGAAACTTCCAGCAGTTCTGCTTCCTGTATTGCATCCTTGCCTCTCCCTTTCTCATGGATTTGGTTGTGTATTTCTCTCCCTTTCTCATGGATTTGGTTGTGTATTTCTGTTCAGGGATCTCTTCTGTGATGAGACAGGCTAGTATTTCTTATTTTGCAGTAACTTTTACTGTGTATTATAAATAGTGTGAGTTCTTGTAAAGCCCATGACTCTTAACAGTTTCAGGAAGTAAAATTTTTGTACAGAAGTCCTAATATTTCATTTTCAAATGTATGTCATTCCGAGCTTTTCAAGACCTTATACCAAATTTTGAATCATTGAGTAATGCAATAGTATTAGCTAGGCTGTGAGGCGTACAATTATCTTTTGAAGCCATTCAGAAAAATCTGGTAGCAAATAAAATTTTTGTAGTAACTTTTGGCTAAAATAAGGAAAGCCTTATATCCCTAAATATTGAAAAAAACTTTCAAAATTTGTCTTTTTCCCTCCCCAAAGAGAATTTCCAAGTTTCTGCAGGGAGTTCCTTTTCATTTAATGCAAACCAATATCTAGATTGTCAAAACAAAAGCTTTTGGGTTTTTACCACTGTAGTGGAAGCGGTGTATGTCCCTTTAGCATTTAGTAGTCAAACCTGACTCTCTTCACAGATCAGAGAGCAAGCTCACCAGTACGACATCAAGGACGAAGCGATGACCTCGAGCGGGATGAAAGAAGAGAAGAGCGAAGGGTAGATCGGTCTGATGATAGGAGAGATGAAAGGGCCCGGGAGAGAGAGCGAGAAAGGGAGAGGGACCGAGAGAGGGAACGAGAGAGAGACCGGGAAAGAGAAAGGGAGAAGGAAAGAGAGTTGGAACGAGATCGTGCTCGGGAGAGGGAGAGGGAGAGAGAGCGGGACAAAGACAGGGACCGCGAGCGTGACCGAGACAGGGACCATGACAGGGAAAGGGAACGAGAGAGGGAGAGGGAGAAGGAGCGAGAGCGAGAGCGGGAGGAACGAGAAAGGGAGCGAGAGCGTGAAAGAGATCGAGAGCGGGAACGAGAAAGGGAGAGAGGTCGGGATAGGGATAAAGAAAGAGACCGCCAGAGAGACTGGGATGACAAAGAAAAAGGAAGGGAAGATCGCAGGGATAAGAGAGAAGATATCCGAGAAGAAAGAAGTTCAAGAGATGTCCATGAGGAAAGAAAATCCAAGTGAGTTGATCTGAATGTTACTTCGGTAAAAAAAAAAAGAAAAAAAAGTCTTTGATTTCAGTAAGTTAGTAAGCAGGGGAGTATCATAAGAAGGAAGATACCCTGTTTATGCAGAGGCCTGGTCTTGAGCCATGTCTCCCCTGCATCTGTGTGGCACGTACTCGTGGCCCCAAAATCAGTACTATGCTAGTGAAGTTAATCTGATGCTTTGTTAGTGCAGGACTGTGGAACTACTCAGGAACTAACAATTGAGTCAGACCGTGTAATTTTCCCTTCTAAGTATACTTGTGTGGCCTTGTCTTTAATAATGCAGGCATTCTTGGAAGCATAATAGCGGTCTGTGGTACCTTTTGAAGCCTGGCAAGTCAGATAGTAGCTAACTAGGTCAAGGTTCATGACTTTGTTAATTAAATTTCTGTGGAACATACATTACCTTTTGCACTACTAGATTTTCAATACCAGAAGGCTACCAGTGAGGGCATGAGCAATATCCCGAGTAAGTGTGTGGTGCTTCCTTTAAGTGTGTAGCACCGATTCTTTTTTTCATTTAGTACAATAAAATTCTCATTGTTCCATCAATAATAAGCAAAACGGTGTTGCCCTGAATGGCTGCTTTGCTTGGAAGTAGCTTTTGTGTGAGAGAATTGTGGATCCCTATAAATCATCTAGTATGGGCTCTCCCCCATCTCACTAGGGGAGAAGTGAGCAAGCATCTAGGTGGCAGCTTAGCTGCCAGCTGGGGTCAACCCACTGCAAGGATTATTGCCACAGGAAAAAATTGATCTGAATAGTCTTTCACAACTTTTTGCTAAGAAGATAGTTGTCTTACATGTTAGAGTTTTAGTTTAAGGTATCTTACAGTATGATCAGAAAACTGATCATACTTAAAGTTTTGGAATAACAACTTAGAAAGCTACAAAACTTCCTGGCATCCATAGATGTGTTGTCTTCTCTATGAAGTGCTTAGACTTCAGGGATTGTATTGATGATAAACTCAATTATTGAATGTTTTCGTTAAAGAATCCTGAAGAAATTTGACTGTACATGTTTGTTCCGCAGGAAGCGTCACAGAAATGAAAGCAGTCCAAGTCCTCGTCAGTCACCCAAACGTCGCCGTGAGCACTCTCCTGATAGTGATGCTTACAACAGTGGAGATGATAAAAGTAAGTAGGAGTTGGCTATCTCTGCAGCAGGATCCAGCTTACCCTCTGCCTATGGAAAGTAACTTGCAATCTTAAATAGAAAAAAACATGGGGCAAGTTTTTATAAGTGTCCTCCTCCCCTTATTTTTATAAGCAACACCATTTTTCTTAATGTATATTTTTGTCTTTTTGTCTTCATTCTGTCACTGTATGTTACATCTGCCAGGTGATAGTGGCTTCCACATCTGTTGTTTAAGATGCATGTTTACCAAAATGGAAATAGTCTGTTGCTGCTGCAGCAGTAGAAAAACTGAAGAAATGTAACTGAAATAATGGTTATTTGTTTTGATTGACACTTTTTTGCATGCACAAGATACCAAATGTTTACGTGTTGTTCTTCCTAAACAATACAAGTACATGCTTTTTCCCATTTTGTAGATGAAAAGCACAGACTTCTGAGCCAGGTTGTGCGGCCACAGGAATCCCGGTCACTAAGCCCCTCTCACATTACAGAAGAGCGGCAGAGTCGCTGGAAAGAAGACGAGCGAAAATCGGACAGAAAGGAAAGTTCGCGGCGTTATGAAGAATCAGAGTTTAAAGAGAGGATTTCTTCAGCAGATAAGCAAAGAGAGCAACCAGATGCTTCAGAAGGCTCCCGGTCCAGGGTTCAGGAACATCTTGGACACCGTCCCTCTGAAGAAAGAGATGCTTCTGATAGAATGCATGATGATAGCAAGAAGAAGTCTAAAGTACAGAAAAAGGCCACAAAGAAGAAGAAAGATGATGACAGTGGGGTGGAAAGGTACACTAATGAATCAACGACTGAGGAAAGCCAGGTCTTTTCACCCAAGAAAGGTCAAAAAAAGAAAAATGTAGAGAAAAAGCGGAAGAGGTCCAAGGGTGATTCTGAAGTTTCTGATGAAGAAATTGTTCCACATCATAAAAAGAAGAAAGGCCCAAGAACACCCCCTGTAACAAAAGAAGAATTGGTTGAAGCACCACCTGAGAAAGCTGTGGCAGAAGTCCCCCAAAAAAGAGAAGATACAACATTTAGTGACTGGTCAGATGAAGATGTTCCTGAACGCGGTGATATTGTTGTTCCAGAAAGAAGCACTGAGGACTCCCATAGAAAAAGTCACAGGACGAGGGGTGAAAAGGTGGAAGCCCCTCATGTTACTATAGACGATGGACCACACCGTAAACCCGTGGATCAGAAGCGCAGCAGCAGCCTTGGTAGCAATCGGAGCCATGCCTCAAGCAGACTTAGATCCCCTTCCAATGAGTCAGCTCATCGCAGTGGAGATGACCAGACTGGACGGAAGAGGATCCTGCACAGTAGCTCTAGAGACAGGGATAGGGACAGGGAAAGTAGAAATCACTGGGGAACGGAAGTCCAGAATTGATCAGTTGAAACGAGGGGAACCCAGTCGCAGCACATCTTCAGGTAATAAGATACATTTTAGTGAGACTGACCTATCGTTCTGTGTAAAAGTGTGAAGGTATAAATCCCAAATCATTCTTGCATGGCTGCATACTCTTTTCATTTGCAGTTAGTGTGAAGGGAGAGGGAGGTGCTCTCTGCCATTCACTGTAAAACTACAGTGAATTGAGATTCCTGCAGGTGTTACCATATTTGAAGAGCTGGTCCTCAGCGGGGAGGATTACCACTTTGTTTACACCAAAACATTCAGTCGGATTCAGTTCATGCTGCCTGGGGAATAAAGTAATTAGTAGGACAAAAAAAAACTCGTAGAAAGAGAAAACACTTGTGCTAACAGAACATTGAGGTAGTTTTATCATCTAAATAATGTTCTTAAATTCGTTATTAACATTAATTTTGATATGGAAATTCTGAAATCTGTGCAAAATGAAAATGTGTCTTCTCTCTGGGAGAGAGATCCATTATCATCTCAGGAGCTATTTTCACTGAGGTAAATCTCATGGTTCTTGTTAGGCATACTTTTAATGCATATGGAAGTAATCTTTGTTACAAATCAAAATAATCACAATTGACTTGTTTTATTTGTGTAGTTCCTGAAGAAAAAAAAAAAGGGTAAAATGTTTTAAAATTTGAACAGCATCGCTAGGAAAATATCTTCCTCCTAAAGCACTTTGGCTCTCTGTTCTCCTCATGGTTACATACCTGAAATTATTTTTCTGAATTTATCATTTGCTAGCCAAGGCATAGCTTTTAGAAGACATGTTTTGAAAATTTTGAATTTTAAGATGATTCCTTTCTCCCTCTCCGTCCCCCCCCGTTGCCTAAATTTCTGAGTTATAATGATGTGCCTTCAGTTTGGCTTCTGTCATAGTAGAAAGTAGCCACTAAAAATCTTTTTCTGGAGTGGGAGAAATACCTTATTGTCCTGGTTTTGGCTGGGATAGAGTGGTGCTTAGTTGCTGGCTGGGGTTAAACCACAACACTTATGTTTTTAAGTAACGTTAAATCTAAAGGCAATCTGAAGGCATTATTAATTTGAAGGTGATGCTTTTGAGAAGTACATTTTCATACCTGAATCTTTGATCTAGTAAAATGGTGTTACATTTACATGCTGTAGTCATACATATATTTAAACTATTTAAACTATTTTATTCAGATCGTCAAGATTCAAGAAGCCACAGTTCAAGAAGAAGTTCTCCTGAATCAGATCGTCAGGTCCATTCCAGATCTGGGTCCTTTGATAGCAGGGAAAGGCTTCAGGAGCGAGATCGACATGAACATGATCGAGAACGAGAGAGAGACAGGAGAGAGGGAAGACAGAGAGACTGGGACCGAGATGTTGACAAAGACTGGCCGAGGAGCAGGGAACGAGAGAGACTCAGAGAACGAGAGAGGGAAAGGGAGAAAAGGCGGGAGCTGGACAGAGAGAGAGACAGACAACTACCCGATACTGCTGAAAGAGAGAGAGACAGAACTCTTGATATCTCCTCTCAGAAAGAATCAACAAAACACAGTGAAATGAAACTGGACAGAGATCACGAAAAGGAATTCGATGGTGTTTGTCGGGATTCAGTGGCTTCAGAAAAAGAAAGAACAGACAAAGATTTAGGACCTTTACAAGGTTTTGAAGATGGAAATGAGGCCGAAAAAGTAGAGAGTTTAGAAGGTGAGATATTCTGGGAAATAATCTGGACTGTCAAATATTTTACTCCTTCCCTTTTAGTACGGTGCTGAACTGAGCTGTATTAGAATAATTTTCTACTGAAAGGCATATTGGCTCCAGCTTCTGTATTGTGGAAGCAGACACAATAAGAGAGAATTCTGATGAGCATCTTCTTAGTGTTAATTGTGTTAATGTTAGTGTTATTTGTTAATTTCTAAAGAAGTCTTGAGGCAAAGAAACATAAATGATCTGAGGTATAATTTCGCTGAGGTGTAACGTTTCTGAATAGGTAGTTTGCTAAAGAATAACACCAGCATTTGATTGCCTTGTTATATCATTATAAGATCTATTTCTTAGTTTGGAAGTGACAGGTAATGAGTGAAAAAAATGAGTGTTGACTTGGAACTGTTCTTTGGGGGTTTTTTCTGCAGAACCCAATTATCATAGAAGTTATTGTCCGATTAGTAGGTGAAACATATGTATGGCTTGGCACAACAGTCCAAAATGGCTTTCCTGAGGTAATCTTATTAAAGGCGGCTTCCATTTGCTGGCCCTAATGGTACTGGGGAAAGCGTGCTTAGGATTAATAAATAAAGTAAGGAGCAAACACTGACAAACTCTTAAGAGTTGTTTTCCTTTTAAAAAAAAAAAAAAAACTTTTTAGAAAACTAAATACAATTTCCAAATCTGATCATGTTAAGGAGGTATCTGGTATTTACTTGGACAAAGTCTTAAGAGTTTGTCACATGGGTTAGACAGCTTGAGCTTTGCATGGAGAGGGAGTTTGGGAAGTTCTTATAATGTATATCAACAACGTAAAAGAAGCAAGAGTCTAAATCCAGAGGCACTGGTGTACGTTATGTTCAGTAAGTTGGTTTTTTGGTGATTGCAGGAGTTTTCTTCTCTAAAATCTGTTGAGAGGAAAAAAGGCGTTGTAGGATTTGGAATTTTTGGATGTTTGGGATGGTAAGGCGTGAAGTCCAATAGTCTTCAGGAGCAGAAAGAGAAACGAATTAAGCTTTTGTAGTTTTACACAAGATAACAGGACATTGTCTCAACATATTTGCATTCTTAGTAAGAATTATCTGTAGTGTTCATTATTAATTTCGGCAGTTAAATCAAATGTCTGGAGAGGATGATGAGGAATATTTATTACTTATTATATCTTCTACCTGATTATTTGCAAAGTGGTCATTAGGGTTGACTGGTACGACTGAGAAAATTACATTTAAGGAGATTATCTGTGGAGTGGAAGCACTTGTCAAAGACAGTATTTGGAGTGAGCATGGGAAAGTCTGTTCTGTCTTGCTGTAACAGATAGAATTCAGCGATTTTTAAGCTAGAGGAAGGAACAGTGCAATAAGTTACCACAGAGTGCAATGTGGTAATTTCAGAAAAGAGTTGGTGAAAGGCTATTCTTAGGTACATTATCTGTTTCCAAGAGGGCACCTATAACTAAACAGGCTGTGGATGTTAAATGTGTTCTTAGATCTAGCCTTTCAGCAGACTTCTTGTAAGTGTTTTAATATGTATTCTTTTGCGTATTTTTCAGAGTTTGTGTTCTAAATTCTCTGAAAATTATCATCTGTAGGAAGTTATGGTATATTTAGGATTTTTTTTTTAGAAAAATAAATGTCTTTCGTAAAATATTAGATGGCATTCCATTTTATTAAAGCACACTATATACAGCATGTCTATGATTTCCTAAGGTTTAGTGTACTCTATTGTCTTTCATTACTTTATTACTCCTGTTTACATTGCTCCTTTTGGCTGACTAGTGTGTCGTGTTTTTAATGCAGAATTAATATAAAAGTACATTTCTGCAAAAAAGCAGTAAAGGTAGCGATTGGATTTTAATCTAGAAATTATCAAACTTGGATTTGAAATTCAAAGTTGAGAAAGTAATCTTTTTAATCATGTATTGAGAGCTATGGATTATTATTTTTAATTGCTTCATACAGTAATTTTTTAAATGGTTCATCTGTGCTGTCCAAGCACGTAGTTATGGTGAGCTAGCGTATCTGGTAGATCAGTGTGGAGGCGGAAGGTAGATCATACAGGCAGTGAATATTTAAAATTGTAAGACACAAAATGATACCTAGTACAGATCACTTTATTTTCCTTTTAAAAAGGAAAAACTTTTTAGAAAACTATGTACAGTTTCCAAATCTGATGATGTTAAGGAATTATCTGGTATTTACTTGGACAAATTACTGTAGTATATTGGCTAACAAAATGTGTGAGGATGTAATTAGTAAATTGTTGTAATGTCTTGAACCTTAATGTCTTTGCTCTAGGAGTGGGCTTAAATAATGCCCAAGATGCTATATGCTTTCTCCAAAGCGCTGCCAGGTGGTCTGAGTAGTTAATTTATGCTCTGCTAGCATATCTTTTACTTGCTTTTTCCATGCTGATTTTTAGGGTAGTTGAGGTGATTTTTTTTTTTTTTTTTCCCCTTCCCCCTCTGTACCTTTTACAAAGGCAAGCAAAAAAAAAAAATTGGGACAACGTAAAACGCAGGCAGTTTCCCTTCTGGATAAGGGAAGATACTAGAATAGCCATCCACAGGGGAAGACCCCTGTAAATTCTATCTAGTTTGTATGGCACAACTCATTGCAAGTACCATGGCGGAGAATCCTAAGGAAGCCTGAGTTTAGAGCAATAGGGTTTCTGAATACTTGAATCAGATCTTTCAGTCTTGGAGGTGAGAGAATACCTTCAGATGTTCCTTTAATGAACTGCAAAATGCACCATTTGAGTGTCTTGTGTTTACAGGTTTTAAGGAACATGTTTACACATACAGCACAGGTATTTATATATGCATATAGTACATGGATGGATAGGAGTGTAACAACAACTGAAGAAGTTTGGCATGGCTTTCTAAAAGCTCTTCTTGTGACTTCCACAAAGAGTCTAAAACTCTGTGAATAATTCCTTCATTCAGGGTATCTTGCACCTTCTTGTATTTTGGGGTTTTGTTACTTCTTTCTCCTGTAGAGCCTTTGGACTGAATCCTGAGTTTGGATTCATGTGCAAAAGCATCTGAAAGACTTTGTGGTGCTAACTTAGGTTTGTATTATTAACTACATATCAGGTATCAGATAATCAACATATGTTTCTTCTGAGTATGGCCTTCTATGTGCAGTTTGACTAATGCTGCACCAAAAAAAATGACTGAGAGATGTAAAATTCAAACTGCAGCATTGTGCATGGGAGAAATAGGTTCTCGGTTTCCATGAGTTAATACCTGTTTTCATGTTGAATATACTTGTCCCCAAAAACTAACAGTTTAGTTTGCTGAACCTCTTTGTTTTCAGGCTACTTAAAGCATTTTTAGAAAACAAGAATGATTGCTTTAAAGCTACGGTATGTATCTGTCTCTGTAGGAGGAGAAGATGAAGCAAAGATTGATGATGTACAGTCACTGGGGTCTGGTGCTGGAGAATACGAGCCAATCAGTGATGATGAACTGGATGAAATTCTGGCAGGTGATGCTGAAAAGCGGGAGGATCAACAGGAGGATGAGAAGATGCCTGGTAAAAGTATAGCAAAACCCCTTTACGATTATTTGAATATAAAGATTAGATCAGTTTGCATATAATGCTATTGTGATGTTGACAGTATTTCTGAATTAGGAATGCGGTTTATATGCTCCTCAGTAATTCTCATTTGTTCTGTAATAGTCAGGTAAGACTGAGAAGTGTAGAGGTAAGTAAAGAGTACCGGGAACTGTATTGTGAAGTAGTATTTATCTTGTTTTATATAGCTAGAAGGGTAAGCTTTCTGTTTTTATAAACATGTTTTCATTTATCCCATTTGGTTTTGATCATTAATTTGGAACTGATATTTTTATGAACAGATTTTATCCATGCTTGAATGCTTCCCAAATGCACTGGGAAGCATGGAATCTTCTACTTGTTGTAAGTTCAGTTGGGTCATCTGGGCTATATGATCACTGTTCATATTTTCTATGATAAACGTACTAGACAGTTGTATGGTTATTCAATAAATAGTATATCTGTCCTTTAAAAAAAACCATCCAGCATCCAGAGTTGAAATACTAGCTTTTTAAGCATTTAATTTGGATCTGTCATAGCACGTTTACTTACACTGTGACTTTTGTGAATGCCTAAGTGATGTGTCCAAATCTGCTGGCTAAGCAGGATCTGAGCAGCCTTCCACAAAGGGGTTGCAATAAAAATGAAGCAGAATATTAGGGGTGTTTTTTTTAATCCAAGAAACTTTATATTTGTATGCTCCTTTTTTCACCAGTCTAAGTGAGTTTTGATGTTCTTACCTGAAGTGTCCAAGGATCTGGCTTTGAGAACTGCAGAACAATATTCATCAAATATAATGCTTTTAGGAGACGGGGATGTACACAACATGTGTAATTAATCAACTGTGGTAAGGGATGATGATGTGATAACTCATTCTCTGTCAATGTTTTTGCAGATCCTGTGGATGTAATAGATGTAGATTGGTCCAGTCTTATGCCAAAGCAGCCAAAAGAACCACGGGAGCCTGGGGCTGCGCTCTTAAAATTCACACCAGGTGCCGTTATGTTGAGAGTTGGCATTTCCAAGCGATTGGCAGGACCAGAACTCTTCACCAAAATTAAAGAGACTTGCCAGAGAGTGTTAGAGAAACCTAAAGGTAATTGTTTCTGCAGGGATTAAATGTCTTTTGTACTTAGTGAAAGTCCTTATGAAGCATTAGTTCATTATTTTAGGTTTCAAGACCATACAAAGTGTATAATGAGTATTGTGTGAAAATTACAGGAATGTAATACAGCTGCATGTCAATCAAATTAGTGTTTTAATTCCAGCAGTGCTGAGGAGATCCTGAATAATAGCCTAAACACAATTTTTCATGCTAGGGGAATATTCTTTTTGTGAGACCATTCATGCTTTCTTAGCCTAAAGTGTGTCAGCAGTTTTTTGGAGAGCTAAATATCTCCTGTAGTGAATTAGCAGTAATATTGCGAGAAAGAAATAAGAATTCTTACTTTCTCTGAATGTCCTCAGCACGTCCTCTTGTTTTCCTTCTGGGGATCCTCTCCAGAATGCATAGATAGGAGTTTTTAGGCCAGAATGAAGGAGCTAACTGAAATTTGTATATTAGGTCTCTGCTAGAAGTGGGAAATTAAATAATACACAGGTCTGGCATTTGGACAAAGTGTGTGGCATAAGACATGCATGATAGATGGGATGGGCATGAACTAGGCATGAACTATACCAGTGCTGTTTACTACAGTTCTGTAGTGTAAGCTTTTGCATGAGAGAGAATACTGCTTTTTCTCTTTGGCATCCCAGGAACCAGTTGAGCTGCTTGCAACAACTTGCATGGTAGAATTGTTTTTTTAAGACTATGAAACATTTGCTTTCTATAAGATCTCTATGGAAATTATTCCAGGATCTAAATGTGAGGAAATTATGGCTTATAAAGAATAGTATCTGTGGAGCCCCTGTTTTTAGGGAATAGCAGATTTTTCTGGTTTTTTGGATTTTTTTTAAACTCTAAATTCTAGTTCTTAATTTGAAACAATACCTCTTAATTCTTTGCAACATTATTCTTTATGCAGTTGTCTTGTTAATCTCCATGAATGTCACGCTTGCTTGAGCCATTTAAATTGTATAACTATTAATTGTGGGCTGTTGGTACTACTTCTGCTTTTTTTTTTTTTTTTAAGTCAAATTAAATGCAAACATTTTTAATACATCATAGATAGTATAATTTGAGATGTACAATTATAATACTTGGTATTAGTAAGTACTGTAAATGTCCCACTGCAATATTTGCAGGTCTTTCAATGCAGCATTAGCTTTCTTCTGGTTTAAAAAAAAAAAAAATCTCAGCTCTTATGCTTAAGAATTCATGTAACCGATGTAACTGATACAATATTGAGTCTTCCCGAGTAAAGGTATGAATTATGTCTTTCTCCCTGTAAGCTTTAATTTTACTGTATACTTCAATGCTTCTTACCAGGGATTCCTTGCAACAGAAACTACAGTGCAGAATCACTCCACCTGGCTGTTTAAAATGATACTTGAAATAACCTCAGCAGTTCCTTGCATGCTTCTCTAGAAGTAAACAGAAAGTCCATAGTAATAATAGGAGGCTCTCCAGCACTGCCTCTGGGCCGTCTTAAGTGTACTCCAATTCGGCAGAACTTTCCTCTGGAGAGGGAGGGGGATTGAAGTGCCTCCATTGATTTCCCGTTGGTGTGTGCAGTCTGTCACACATCAAAGTTGCTACATGTGGAACTGCCAGTAGGCTTTCAAGTGTGTGCATTTCCTCTGTAATCTGCTAGGTGGAGGTTCCTTGTGCAGTGATTACACAGCCACAGCACTTATATTCTAAACTAAGGCACAAATATGGTGCCCTGAAAAGTGAATGAATTTGAGCTAGATACTCAGTGTGCGTTTTCACTTTGGACTTCTTTCACTTTGGACTTCTTCATGGTGGTATAATATGTTTCCCTGTTTTATTCCTGAGTTTGGTGTTGCCGCCTTCGTTCTTACTGTGGATGAAAAGGTTCTGGTGATACACTGAAATGCAGGGAAAAAAGGAAACAATTGCTTGTTTCAGGGATTTTTTTTTTTTTATTTATTCATTTTCTTTGGAAACAAAAATCTGTAGTATGTGATGGAATTGAGATTTGTAGCTGACTTACCCTCTATCTATTATATGGAATTGTTTCCTCTAAGAATATGGACATGCTTAGTTGCCAGATATGCTCAGCATCTGGCACCTAGGCAGACTCTGCAAGCTGTCAGTGTTACCTTTGAAGTGGCCTTTTTGTGTCTTCTCACTTATTTGTGGTGTTGTCCATTGAGGTTGTCTTGATTACTTCAGTGCAGTTCTCTTTAACCTGCCCTTGATTTCATGTAACTTTTTTGTTTCTTTTCATGCTGTTTAAAAACTAGTCTTACTCAGCTTTATCCAAATTCTCTGAGTGGTTTAAAAATGCATTTTGTTCTCTTCTGTGTGCATCCTGCTACTGCCTGCTGTAGCAGTCTGTGCTTTTAGCTGGTAATTTTCCTCAGGTTTGCTGGTGTCTCTAGTTAGGTGTTAGATTCTCTGCTAAATATCAAATCTTTTACTATATAGAGGTGGCTGGATTGGACTTAGCTACATACCTTACCTTTTTTTTTTTTTCCCCCAATTATGTCATAATGATCCTATTTATTGTAAAAGGGTTATAAATCAATGAGCTGCGGTCCAGCCATGTGGTAATTTTCCTCAGGTTTGCTGGTGTCTCTAGTTAGGTGTTAGATTCTCTGCTAAATATCAAATCTTTTACTATATAGAGGTGGCTGGATTGGACTTAGCTACATACCTTACCTTTTTTTTTTTTTCCCCCAATTATGTCATAATGATCCTATTTATTGTAAAAGGGTTATAAATCAATGAGCTGCGGTCCAGCCATGTGTACTCTCTTTGTCTGCATTTCATAGAAACAGACTTGTTGCAGAACAAGACTTACCTCAGGATCCATCTTTTGTTAAAGTGGTTGAAGCGTTCTAGCTGCACCCTGTTTCTTCTGATAAATGTATTAAAGGACTAGTCCTGCCACTTTGAGTACTGTTAACAAATGCTTTAGATGAGCCTTTAGGAGGGGGTAGTTCATTAGTATCTGTTGACTTGTTCTCCAGATTATCCACCACGGATAAAAGAATTATTCTATGTAGTCATATTTCACTTCTGCATAGCCATACAAACCCTGTGTTGACACTGGTACAGTTATCTGGTGTCTTGCAGAGAAGTGAAACTTAGACCACTTTCTGATTAACACTAGTAGTAAACACCTTTTGTCACACATGTCTGACCATAAATGATACCCCCATCTTCTGTCCCAGAGCTGTCACTTGATTTTTAGGGCTCTTGGTGATTGCTGTCTCAATATTGCTTTCCAGTGCTGACGCTATATACAAGGGTACCCATCCTTCCCTTTAAATGGCGAAGGATTTATTTAGGTTTTATTTAGGTTTTATTTTAGGTTTATTTATTTTAGGTTTTTTTATAAACTGCAATATTCTTTTTTTCCAAACCTTGATGTTGTTTAGAAGGCAGAAATACAAATAGTAAAACTTTAAAGAATTTCATATTACTGTATATTGCTGTTCAGAAATACCATGTATATGTTGATCTCTGCAAATATTAATTCTTTCTAGATGCCGAGAACCTTTTTGAACATGAACTGGGGGCCTTGAACATGGCTGCACTTCTACGAAAAGAAGAGAGAGCAGGTCTTCTCAGTAATCTGGGTCCTTGCTGTAAAGCGCTATGCTTTCGAAGGGATTCTGCAATCCGTAAGCAGCTAATGAAGAACGAAAAGGCATGTGTTTCGTTTACAGTGCTTGGTCAAAATGTGGAAACACAGATTCCACTGTGCAAAGCATTTCTCTAGGGTGATAATTTTTGTGTTTGTTGTTCTGGAGTAGACTTACTGCTTTAAATAACGGAGAACAGACTTTAATTTAAAGAGGTTGTAGGGTGTTTATTTTTTACTTAGGATGAGAGAGTAATTTAAGATTGAGACTAGAGGTAGGTGCTGTTTCTCACTTTGGGGTTTAAATTCTGGAGATACATTTTCTATATTTACAGAATACATAATAAAAATAATTTGTTAAAATACAATTTCAAAGACAATTGTTGAATAATTCTCCTGCTCAAGATTCCTGTACTTTAAAAGAATTACAAGATTCTGTTCTTCCAAGTTAAAATCGAAAGAAAAAATATTTTAGCCATTTTTTTGCGCTACAGCTTTTATGATCTTGCATGCTAATAGAAGAATCATTAATTCTCAAAGTCTTTTCTGGTGAATATGTATGATTAAACCTCTAATTATTGAGAGTACTTGAGGTTAATTTCTCAGCTTGCATGTTAAAATCCACTGTTCTCAGTTCTTTCTTTTTTTGTTTTTCATTTTTAATTTCAACAGGGTGCGACAAAACAAACTTACACAAATTCTGCAGCAATGGACAGTGACTTGTTACGGTTGAGTCTACGGTTATTCAAACGAAAGACTGTGTGTCAAGTTCCTGGGCAGGAAAAGACAGAGGATAGTAAAATTCCACAACCGGCTATCCAGCAAGAAGTGTGTGTGTCTTGAGTGAATGACCGCGGTGGCACTTTCTAGTTGATTTCCCACTACCGATGTTGGTATTGATGTTTAGAACTGGTTGGTTGGAAAGCAGCCGTAGAAGATGGAAGAAAATACTCCGTTTGTACACAGATAAGAATTACTGGGTTTGGATGTGAATAAAAGGGGTAAAAAATAAAGACTTCTGTGTGAAGTTCTCTGCAAGTTTTGTAACATTGAATCTTACACTGTAACATAAACCTGTTTTATGGTGCATCAAGTGTAATAATGTGAAGATGTCTGGTTTTAGCAGTTTATAACACCACCTGATATTAAACTGAAGAAAACTGTTTGTGTATCTTTTTCCTCATTATAAATGTTTTTTTCCGCCACCATCCTGGTCCCTCAATACACGTCTGGAATTTCTTAAATAGCTTGCTTCCTGGGAGTCTGTCTACCTCCACTTTCCAAATCCCTTTCTTATCACAACAGCCTCTGGATTTGGACAAAACTCTAGCTCTTTTCCATCTGTAGCGTAGGTTTCCTCTGATAATTTCTGGACACAAAAATCTAGTCTAGTCACTTAAGGCTTCCCTTCTTGTTGATGAAAAGAAGTAAAAAACTTCCAGGAAGTGATTTATGACCAGTTTTAGATGCCTATGTTTATGAGTCTAACAGCATTTTGGAAATGCCTGCTGCTTACAAAGGAGGACTAGTGCATATATTTTCTATTCTGTTAAGTGTCAGGGCAGATCAATTCCATGCGGCAACCTTGAGGGTATTTAACACTTGATCAGTTTCAGGGGTTTTTGGATGTTGGCAGTAAAGGCAGTGAGCAATGATGTTTTGCTGGGTGTTACAGATTTCAGGGGCCTGGTTAGAGACTTGTCAAGCCTGGACTCACTTTTGTAAGAATTGTTTTCAGTTTGAGAAGTTAGTATCTCGTGTGGGATCTTTGGGTTATACCAGACAGGTATGTTTAGGTAGTCTGTGGAGGCCTCCGTGTGAAACAGACTTCTAAAACTTCAGACTAAGTCTCTGTATACACCTTTCTACTTTTCTTGGGTTTAAACCTGAACTTGCTTTGAATTCTGCTCATCAAGAGTGGGAAAGAAATCCATAGTTTAACCTTGATACCGGGTGCTGCAAAGCAACTTGTTTTCATTGGTCTTACTCAGGTTGAAAATGAGTTATGAACCACTAAATTTTTTGACAGTTGGTTTATATTAATTTCTTACCCTTTTTCTCTGCTTGGAACCAGCACACTGAGGTGGGATGTTGACTGTGCAGTTTAACAGCAGGCCTGTCTCGCATCTCTTGTGATTACTGACAGTTGTATTGGTTTCAAGCAAAGGCCTAAATATGAATAGCAATTCAGTTCAAATACAAAGCTTTCTTACTGTAACGTCTTCCTGTAATGCCTGGTACATAAGCGTTCCGTAAAATGTTCTTATACTATGTTTAAAGAACTGTTGTTAAAGAAAATGTGAGAGGGTTTTATTTATATTTTTGTAAGTGCCCACACACTAGTGTATATGTACTTCTATCAAATATAAATGACGTGAGAAATTTCTACCATTTGTTTGATTCTTATTAAACTATGTGATCCAGGCAAAACTTTATCTTCCTAAGTTTTTCACTTCTTGAACATTTTTAAGGGACTTGGTGACTATTATTTTTAATGTCATTGACGATTTTATATATGCTTATTAAAAAAATAGTGTATCTTTTAAACACACTAGAACTTTAACCTGAGCAAGAGTTAACAAACCTGTTCTATTCAGCATTTAAATGCATTCTCACCTATTTTATAGCTACAATAATGCTGCCTTTAAGCTGAAAGTATTAGATCATTGCTTCCAATTATGTTAAAGCCTATTTTAATCTCTGTTTCTAAAAGACATAAAAATGTTTGATGGCTAGAAACAGCCTTGTCTGAGACTGCAGTACAGAAAATAGATTCACTGTGTGGCATTTAATTACACTGTGCTTACTTTAAACACTCCTCCTGTAAAACAGTCAAGGTGTATATATGCACTTAGTTTGCAGAAGAATACTTCACATTACCACAGAAAATGCAAAATAAAATAGGCTTGATGGGCTACTGTGAGTGTCTCATGGAGTGCTAGTGTCCCATTGAAGGTCAAAGCCAGTGCTGACCTGTACCGTCATTTGTTGGAATTATACAAAAAAGGTGCTAAAATTGCCCCTGACACACCTTTGGTTTGATTTGATTTGCAGTGCTTATGAGTGCAGAAGTACATTATGGTACTGGCAGAAAACATGCCTGTTTTTGTGGGAAGCGCTAAGCTTTTTCAGGCGATTCCTCTGTCACCTGGCAGGAGTTACTGCACAGGTAGAGCCCACCAAGCGCGAAGTTCCTGTGTATAAGTATTTTTGGTCTCCATCACATAAAATAGTGTTTACTTTGCAGGTGTTCTCTCTGACAGGGAAGGTAAAGCTCTCTTCCAGTAATTTTAAAATAACTTGAGGAAAAGGGGATTTACCCACATACCAATTTCAAGAAAAGGTGTGAAACTTGTCTGAATTGGAGAACTTCCATCCCCTTCCCTGTGTTGGTCATCGCTTTTCTGATGTGGTCTGCCAGCCCTTTTAACCTGTCTCTTCCTTTCTCCCCATTTTTCTTGTAGCTTGATTTTGTGTGGAAAAAGAGTAGATGGAAGAATTTTAGTCCAGTTCTCATCTTGCAGGGCTCCAGCAGTCATACACAGGAGCCTGTAACATTTCAGGCAGCAGTGTGAGGACAGGGCTGAATGTGTGCCTCAGGTGCCCTTGTGTGCTCAAGCTCCAAGTCTGAAAACGTGGAGAAGCCTCTATTGCTACTCAGTTTCTCCTTTTAAGCTGTGGCAGCAGCTTTAAAGCGGTCCCTGTACCAAAGCAGAGATGTCAGCGCTTTCTGCTGCTAAGCCCATGCTGTGCCTAGTTGGATGATAAATTAGTTTTAAGCATCCCTGAGGTGCTGTCTGGAACGTGGAGCCGCAGAAGAACAAGCTGCCGCGTGCACTGGTAGGATGAGGCAGGCTTTCACCCAGGTGAAACATTCTGCCCAGCTCTTGCAGCTGTAGCAGATTCACAGACAGAGCAGATTTTTAGAGCCTCGAGACACAAATGGGGCTATGACCTGTACCTTGGGATATTGTCACGTTCATTATCTCAAATAGTACTTTCAGGCTATTACCGCTTCAGCTAGCGGAGTGAGATACGGATTTTGACAGTGGGCCATCTGCACGGTGTACTCAAAAGACAGTGTTAAGAGTTCAGACAATTTTACTAAATTAAGGCTTTTGTTTGAATTGCCTTGACGTGGTTGTGTTCTCCCTTTTCCGCTGTAGGGATGTCCTTCCGCAGAGAGCAGGCTGGCTGGAGCCACTCTGCCTGTACGAGGCAGGGCATATGATATACGTTCAATTCAAACAGTTGCTACCAGCTTAAAGAGTTCAGGAACCTCCTTTGTTTTGTAGTAAGAGTCAAAGTCTGCTTTTCAAAGGGTCTTTGTACAAACAGTTGTTTTTACTGTACAGGTCTTCACCGTAATGGTAAGGGGAAACCCAAGGAGACGTTATCAAATGCTTGGTCTTGGCACACACATTATATAGTAGGTAAGGTTTTGTGGGCAGTGCAGTAGAGGAATTATTTTTTTAATGCAATGTTAGGAGACAGCTTGAGAATGGCAATGTACTGTTACAATAATAATAATAAAAAGCTCTAAACTAAGCCCTACACTTGGAAGTAAAGCAATGTGGCCAAGCATCAAGATGCAAGGGGTTTCTTAAACCAAACTGACCTCTCAAGAATTTGGAAATTTGTCCCATGAACATCAATAAAGGACTCCAAATGTGTGGGGAGAGAAGTGCTAAAATAGCATTCAAAAAGCAAATAGCTAAAGTTTTTTGGAAGAAGACAGTCTTTTATAAAGAACAGCCGGTTTCATAGCCTCTGCCCTGTCAGTAGGGATCAATAGACGAAAGAGGGAAGTTGACTTTCTTGATATCAGCTTTCTCTGTCAGGGATACACCTACCACAGGCTTACTTTTTCCTTAGTGATGAAGTCGAGGTATTATCTTTAAAGCACATCAAAAGACGTGCTAGAAGAAACTGCTGAGTTACAAAGCAACGGGCTGCCAGATTTTAAGTGTATGTTCACGTGTAAAAGGGTTGTGTTGGTTGCAAACATGCAGTTCCTAAAAAAGAGGGATGATTGAAGTAACAGGGGTGGATGGGGATTTTAAGAAAGCTTGCAGCTTTGGGGGCAATGGAAAATGCTCTTTTCCATCTACTTCGTGATTGAATTTGCTGTTTGAATATATTATGCGTACGAGGGGTGCTTGGTGCACTGTGTGAAAAGTACTTGAGGAAGGGATTAGTAGAAATGGGGCAAAATTGAGCAGTGTAAGTTGTAGTTGTCAACCTGGGAGTGAGACTTCACACATCTACGAGCCAGGAGCTCGCTCATCAGAATGATGGAGCCAGAAATACCTAGGTGTGCGGAGTGAGCACACGATGCACTGGTGAAAGAGCTCTGGAAACAGGCAGTGTAGCCCTAACATGGCTCCAGATGGTGTTTCCAGCAGGGAGAGGAGTGGTTTTACCACCCTCTCCGGTACCTGCAAATTCTAACCTGGTCTCTCCTGTCTGCTCCCCTATGCTTGCAGAAGTTGGATTCAACCTACAGACACAGGGAGCCCTGGAAGTGAGGAGAGGCATCGATTATGATTGCTGTCTCCTAAAAAACTGGGAAAGTGAGAAAAGGGAAGAAAAAAACTGAAGAAGGTCAGCAAAAGAACAGGTGAGCCTAAGCTGCCCATAGTACCTTTAAGATGGATACTGGAAATCCCCCAAGGACCTGAATAGATGCACGCAAGATTTACCTCCTCTCTGAGTTGCAAAGGTGCTTTGTCACCATGAAACCTGCAGTTGCCTCTATTTTAGACATCATTCTGGTGTCTGTGTCTTGCATGCTCACAGAAAACATGTTAGCAAGAGGTTTCACAGGACTTCTGAAATGTCTCGCACAAGGTTACTAGGAAAAATTAAGCTGCAGCAAGTGAAGGATAAAGAAATGACATGAATTAAAAATTAGCTGGGAAACAGAAGGTAAAACAGAGGACTAAATGATCACGTCTCATCACAAACAGCTCACAGTGGGTGAACTCCCTGTACCTTTGTGATTTGGAAAGGAGTTGACTGAGAAGGAAGATTAGAAAATTTGCAAATCACAGTTAAAACTGGAGAAAAAATCACGGAGATGCGTTTGCTGCCATGTGGCCCATTCATTTAGCTCATTTCAAGTCCTTCTGCGAGGCAGCATCAAGATGTGCAAATTGACACGTCACTGAAGGGGAAAATTTAATCAACTTCTATACCTTACAGTGCCATAAGTTAGCAATATCAGTGCCAGAAGTTCATGGAAAACTTCAATCTGATGTAAAGAGAGGTGCATAAAGCCAAAAATAGAAGAATACACAGAAAAGGTGATGTATGCAAAGGTAGAAACTGTGCTGTGAATAGGCTCCTAATGTAAGAAAGCTTATTGCGAAACTGGTGAGAACTCGGGGAAGACACGGAAGACCTTGTGTCAAAGTTATTAAAACTCTTGGGACCGCGTCCTTAGAAAGGAAAGGAGTAATAGTAGTTATGATTAGAATATGTAAAACAGTGGTCCAGAAAAAGGAGGATGGAAGGTACTTTTTTCCTGCTCCTTATGACAGAGCTCAGTCACAATTCAGTAAAATTAAAGAGTGGCAGAACTGAATAATAAAATGGAAATTCTTGTTTTCCTCACAGTGCCTAACTAGGCTTAGAGTTCAAGCTGTAGGACGTTGCAGAAGCTAAAACTTAGCAAGATTCCCAAAAGGACTGAGCATGCTGCGAGTATATACAGTTGTTCCTGGGAGGTAAACTGAGACTGTGTCGATAACAGCTTATATTATATGAATTTATACACAATGGGGAAGGCTCTTGGGCACTGCGAGCGCCTGGTACCCAGCAGTTTGTTTCTGTGTGAGCAAGCTGTCCTAGCTCCTGAAATGGGATGGCTGCCTGTTGGGAAAAGCCCCTGACCCAGCTGCCAAATCACCAGGGGGATTTGTGTGGGAAGAATTCAGGCTGGGACGGGCCAGGTTCAGTCACGCAATCGTTCAGACTCAGACAATCACGTTCCTGTGCTCGGGAACTGTCCTGGGCATGTTTGAATCTTGCAGGGTATCATATGCGTGGGCTTAAACTGCTCACCTCTTGGAGACTGTAAGACCTGCTGAGAAGGCTGCGTCAGCCTGTGTCTAACTCTGGTAGAAATTAGGAGACCTTATCTGATGGCTTTTGAATTTTCTTTTGAGGTGTCTGGTTAGGACCACTGGAAGAGAGAGAGAAATCGACAGATAACACGCCTGACTGCGGCATTTTTCCTGCACGATCTGAATTTTTTTTTTCCTTTATGCAAAAGGCTTTCTTGCCAGCTTATGCAAACGCAAGTTGCCCAAATAATAAATGGACTGTTAAATTCACACTTAGCAGCAACTATTCTGTTCTCCACTTTCCCTAAGCAGTGGTACCCCTCTTTGCAAATCTGATGCATGAACTGTCAAAACATAAATGGGCAACTGTGACTTCTCCACTGTCTGCTCTGGAATGATAGCATAATCTATTTGCTGTATTCATCCCTTTAATTTCCATTTTTATTGCTATAATCTAACCCCTTTTTTTTTTCTTTCTTGGTGCACAAATTATAAAGATGGCCTCCCCTATTCATCAGCAGACTCTAAAGCGCGTGCGGTGAGTGATGCACGATTCTATTTTGTTGTTTGATCTAGTTAACGCTGCATTCGTAACTATACATGAAAAATGGGGAGTGCCGTCTGATGACAGCTTAGCATAAATCACGGCATCCTCTGACCCAGGTGGAAGGATGGAATCTTAGCAGATCTGAAGCTTAAAAAAAAGACTGATAAACACCGCTTTTAAAGCATTTCTAAACCTGTGAAAAACAGAGCTGTTCTGTTCATTGTACTTGTTTGAATGGGCACACGAGCCTTTTCCTGGAACGCAGGACCCATGGCATCAGCATCTACATGGAAATGTCATCACAGGAGTGCTGCATAACCACAAGGTTCGTTCATAAGAAAACGCTCAAATTAGGGTCCCACTTCAGCACCGTTTTAGGAAAAGCAATTTAATACTGCTCAAATACCATAGGAGCATAAACCGGCCTGATTTTGCATTAAATTGCTGGAGCCTGTAATAAAATGTGCTGGGTAGTTAATAAATAAGGCAACTGGATAGAGAATTTCAGAGTCAGACTTTTTTTTCTGGCAACAGGCATGTGTCAGTTCCAGCCTCAGCTCAGCCATGCACCTCTGGATAGAAAGGAAAGATTGTGTTTATGTATGGCAGATTCAACTCTAATTTTCACCTGTATAAACCAACGTGAACTGTGAAGAGAATGACATGATTAAATTGATATACTACCAAAGTGATAAATCCAATATCTGGAAAGATGTTTTCCTTCCCTGCTTGCTTCTGAACCGTAGAAATTGGTTTTCAGCTCTTCACCCAAGAACAGCAGAGGAGGATTTATCAGGTGGGTTTTTTTTTTTTTTCTTTAGAAATATTTTGTGTTACTCTAGAAGTACCTAATCCCTGTTGTATTGATTTGTGTATCAAAAAAGGAATATTAGGTAAAGAGCAGGCGTTTCCTTGGCTTTCGTCCCTGATTGTTACTGAAATACATAGATATGGTTTTGCTACAGTTCCCAGGGGGTAATTTGTCTGGTCTGGCCACGGGACAGAGCAAAGTCATCTGCCTTAGACGTGCAGTAACACAGGCAGCAGAGTTTCTGCCATCACGCGGGAGCGTGTCGAGAGCTGGGTGCCTCCGCCGTGGCCTCGGCGCCGCGGAGGGGCCGGTGGGCTCAGCCTGCCGCTCCCAGCCCTGCCCGGGAGAGGGGGCGGCTCCGGCGAGGAGTATCGACGAGTTGGCCGCTGCCCTGTGGCTGATCACACCTCAGGCAGAGCCCGTGGGCAGAGGTGTCCTGACTCTTCGAAACATGCATCTTTAGGAGGATTTACATGAAGTCATTGTTTTTAAGCAGAGCATAAAAGCGCAAGGTCTGCAGTTCCAAAAGAGACATTTTATCCGGAGACGTAGTAACATACTTTAATCTGATAAATGCTGACACTGTCCCATAAAGGGGTGGAGGAGAAATCAATGCAACCCTAAACTACATTGAATTGTTGGGTTTTTTCCTCTCCCTTCTGCAAGACTCGGGTGGCTTTGCGATTCATCTCACACTGCTGATCAAGTTTCTTTCCAGCCTTACAAAAATTAAATTTTACGCAGCTTTTGACCTGGATTAGTGGTGGGCAGGGCAGTATATAGCCAGATCCCAATGATTTCTTAGTTGTCGCCCCTGGCCCGCTCCGTCCCTCCGCTCCCAGCACATGCTGCTGCTTGTGGACTGGCAGATCCATGTGGGCTTGCTGGAAAGGAATCATGGAAGGGTTATTAGATGGCAATAGAAAGCTGTTGTAAGTAAAAACATTCGAAAAGCCAACAGAAGTCTTAGGTGCATTTAAAAATTTGTTGTAAAGAATATCGTAAAGACCATTGCAGAGATATAGTTACCATCTTCAGCATGGCCTTCTTTCTAATTGAGTCTCGGACCCCCGCTGGTTCAATGACTGGCTTTCTACCTTCATGGTTAAATCTGCTTTTTTTGCGGATAATTCTTTATGAACACTGCTCCTGTTACAAATCGTGAAGTACAATTTATAGCAGCAATAAAACCTTTAACAATTGCTAAAACAGTTAACCAGCTCACTAGAACATTCGCCATCACAGATCTAGCCTTCGGAAGTTAACTAACAAACATGTTATTAACCACTGATGAGAAGCTGTTTGGAAGAGATTATTGCTTAATTAATCTTTGTACTGATCTAATAAGAGTGTTAAATGGGCCTTTCTGTTGATTTGGGTTGTTAATGCAGATTGCAAGTTCCCGCAGGGGGAAATCTGAGACCAACATGACATGAAAGTTAGCCATCCAACAAAGAAGATATTTTGGGCATTAAAAATAACAAAGCCAAACATCTTCATTAATAAGATTCAGTGGCTGTGTGTGTATGAGTGAGTGTACGTGCGTGTATGAATTACTGTGCTCTTTCCTCTTCTGGTAAGAAAGCTATATCAAAAATCTTATTTAGATTCAGCGGTTTTCATCACTGTTCTGTTGCAGCATAAATTAAACTTGTCACACTTATCTGTAGTAAGCAGGTTACGCTGATCGGAAAGGCAGAATCTGAAGCAAACTCTAATGTCATCTGCTTATCCTAAAAAGACAAACAAGATCAAAAATCTCTTCATATTAATGAGTTGAATAAACCTGCTTGATAGAATTTGATGCAACAGTAAAAGGCAGTGACCAGATTGCCCTTGTGTTTCATGGCTTTTTTAGCAGTGAGCACTCAGGTCTTAGCCGTGAAGCGAGATGCCCATACTTAATATTAAACCTTCATTTTGAAAGGCATTATAATTCCCTGCACGAGAAGTTACCTACTGACTTCAACTCCCTTTTAACATCCACGTTACATCTTTTGGGAGAAGAGAAAGATTCCATAAAAAGCAAGGTTGGAAAGGGGTAATTCGCCTTTGAATGTCTGGTGTTAGTAATTCAGAAGGGATATTGGTCTGTCCCTACAGTCACTTGCACGCCAGTCCCTGTCCCTCATGAGACCAACTTCCATCCTTATACCCAACCCAGAGGTGTTGACTCTGTGTATGCCTGCATCCCATGATCCAAATACTAAAATCAATGTGTGATTACATTTATTTTGTAGGAAATGATCTCAAAAAGACAAGGCAAAGCATTTGTGACATGAAAGTAGCAATATGACAAAAATGCATTCATGCGTACCCATATTTTTGATGTTAGGGTTTTATCTCGTCTGAACTCTTGCTAGCTTCGGGCTTAATATACTGCAAGCCCTCCTCTCACCAAAAGCCTAGGCGTGTCTAGATGAGGTGAAGTCCTTGTTTGCCTGACTCCTCTGTGACTAGCCTTTGACATCTTACAGGTTTATTTTATGGTCTTTTGCTATGCACACTTGAATATTGATGAGTCCTGCACTTAGGGGATGTGGTCATAGTACAGATCATCGCTTAGTGGTCTGTTAACTGGTTTCTCTATGTTGCCCATGTTGTCTCTAATGCATCACATTGAAGCACCAAGGCAAAACCTTCTTGATTAGCATACCCTTGGAGACCTCTAAATATTTCCTCACTTCATTACTACTGCAAAATGATCAATATGCCTCACCAAAATTAACTGTACTTTGGACTTCTCCCTTGCCTGATTACTGGCATTTTTTATTCCTCAAGGATAATGGAGGTTTGTTCCCAGCCAAGATGTTATTGTGGTTGTAGGCACAGCTGCGGAGTCCCTCTGTGCCTGTGGCCTTTTCAGGAACAGGTCTTAGCTACTAATCAAAAATAGTCTTTGTACATGTGCACGCGATTTGTGTTTGGCGAGTATGAGTTGGAATTCATAAATGGGAAGTGATTGATTAGAATAACATACCCCTGTGCTTTTATAAACATCAGGATGAGGGCTGGAATATCTCACTCCTGACTGTCTACAGCATATGTCCACAAATCAGAGATGTTGTTTTCCCACCCCTCGTTTCATGCTGACCTTTTAATGTACTAGCCGAAGCTAATCTTACGTGTACAACAGCATATTGGCTTGATGTATTTGCTACAGATAATTAATATTGCTCTAGTCAGCCATCTTCTCAATTATTATTTCCAGTTGCTTCATAGTTATTAAACTGTCACATTTCAAGTACGGACAAGTGTCCATGATGATATACAGAGGTCTGTTAAGTGGAAAACTTCTAGGTGCCTTTTTATTACTCACATCCCCAAGGAATACCGCTGTGGTCATGCTGTCTTCAAATATATATTTGACCTATACTTCATATGCACAGTTAAAGGTTAGAATAAATATGCATGTTTTCCCAGCTTATTAAGTGAAACTCTAGACATTAAGAGAACGAGAGGAGTTTCCAGTGATCTCCCAACTGACACAGTAAATTGCTCACGCTGGATGCACCTGCCCGCCCCAGCTCCGCTCCACTCCGTTCATCCATGCTGCTGTTTTTCCATACATGCATTCATAGAAATCCATTTGCATGGAAATACAGCTCACTAGTTAAGCCTTTGCATTGTAAATCCAGCTTTAATATTATCAGCAGTGCTGCCTGCTGTGCATCAAGGTCCAGTAAATCACTCCTCCATGCTGTGGGTTGGAGGACCCATTGCACGTCCTGTGTCTTCTAGGCTCTTGCTTTCCATTACACCTTCTTCCATGAGCAATGCCAGGTCCCTCTTGCTGCAGTGGAGGCCAGCTGAGCTGCTGCAGTAAGTGCAGGAACCTCCTAGACGCACCACCACTAGCTTGTTCATGTGTTGTCCTCAGTAAAATCTCCTTACGAATGCTCTTCTTGCAGCATCCTTTCTGTACCGAAGGAGTTAGATCCTGAGGGAGCGTAAGCTTCAGTGGGGAGGTCTAAGTGACAAGGATGGAGACAGCAAAACCCCGTCCCCCCAGCTCACCACCACATCTGTGATCCTGAGCACTGTCACCGGGTGCTGCACAGTGACAGTGCTTGGGAAGAGAGGGAAGGAAAAGCAGGGGGAAAGACTATGAATAAGTGTCTGAAAAAAAAAAGCGAGAGAGTGAGAAAATGACAGAACAGATATTGTTAAGCCTCTGTTCATCAGGTAGTAAAAATCTCCCCTCTACACAGAGAAAAATCGTTTGGTCCCCAGGACAGACCCAGCTCCCGGCAAAGTCATGTTGGATTCGGGGAATTGTCTTTCACAAGCTTCTTCCCAAGCAAAAAAATGTCGTGGCTTTTTACTGAAAAAAAACCTGAACACCAAAAGTGGTCAGGAATCCAGCTAAGGACAATCTTCAACTCCAGAGGTCCTCTTTGCCCAGGACAGGGCTCGCCCTTCCCCTCTCTGCTGTCAGACATTTCGTTTTCTCACAGTCGCTCAGGAGACCCTTTTGTTCCCAACCACAGCCCACCGCCTGCAACAGCCGCCCCCCGCCCCCTTCCCCTCTCCTGTTTCAGTACGTTTCCACCACTGCCGTGACCTTCAGAGCTGATGTATGGAGCATCCCTGCAGGATTGTTCTCTCTGGCACTGAGTGTGAGGCTGGGCAATAAAATGAGGAATTAGCAGGCATTTACATTCTGAAGTTAACGGTGAGGAGTGTGAGCCTTCCGAACATCTGTTTTCCCTGTTTTCAAGGGGGCCTTCAATTTACTCCTGGTTCTCATCCGCGCGGCTATTACCATTAACCATCAGCCAGCAGTGCCCTGAGTCTGGGGAACAGAGGCTGGGTTGTGGAATAAAAACCCTCTAAATCACAGTACGTCTCAGTTTTGGGGGGACAATTGTAACAACCATGGGGTTTGGAAACAGCTGGAGACCTTCTTTGCAGGAGATGAGAGAAACACAGGGAAAGCTGTGCTGTCCTCAGGCCTGGAGCTGCACTCAGGGCTATAGAAATGAGGAAAATGTTCTGCAAGTGGCTGTGATCTCTCCCCAGGGCACTGCTGGCTCTTCTGCCAGCCTGCTCAGTCCTAGGCTGGTGGCTGTTGCCCAGGGGAAGAACAAAGCCCTGACCCTAAGGTGAGAGAAGGGCCAGAAAATCCAGAAATTGGCAACTTGCAGGGGAAAAAGAATGAGAGGGAAAAAAATAGTGAGGAAAAAAAGAACCAAACAGGATTGAGTGTGTAAGGAAAAAGAAGGCAGGAGTGATGGATGAAGGGAAACTCTGGGTAATAACCACTGTTTCAAGATGGACTCGCTGGGCATAGGGGAAGAATGCTGTTCTCCGGTGTCACAGGGAACCATTAATCCCAACCGGCAACTAAGCCCCACCAGCCACTCGCTCACTCCCCCCGGGGGAGAGAATCGGAAGGGTAAAAGTGAAAAAACTCGTGGGTTGAGATAAAGACAGTTTAATAGAGAAAGCAAAAGCCGCGCACGCAAGCAAAGCAAAACAAGGAATCCATTCACTCCTTCCCATCGGCAGGCAGGTGTTCAGCCATCTCCAGGAAAGCAGGGCTCCATCATGTGTAACGGTTACTTGGGAAGACAAACGCCATCACTCCGAACGTCCCCCCCTTGTTCTACTTCCCCCAGCTTTATATGCTGAGCATGAC
>NW_009209900.1:48948-73506 GCF_000690835.1 Fulmarus glacialis
GCACAACTCCGAAACACAGCCCCATCCCAGCTACTATGAAGAAGATTAACTCTACCCCAGCCAAAACCAGCACACCCAGTAAAACACAGGCAGGGGTGAAGCTACCAAAGATCAGTCAGCTCCTGATCCAGGGAATGAAGGGGGCAAACTGGGCACTCTGGCACCTGGTCAGGGTGTCAGAGCAAAACATAGAAGGGACCCCTTATGGAAGAAAATGCCTGAGTGGATTATAAAGGCCAATATAACAATAAATCTTCCCGGTGCCTCTGCCTTTGACTTTCAAAGCCTTGTAAGAGGGCACGTTGTTCAGCTGTTACACCCCTCCCTGATTTAGTGACACTGGAAGTAGCCTTCACCTTCCAGAGTCCCCCCCTTCATTGTCTTTAATAACCTCGTGAAGGGTAATGAAGCATTTTAGGTTTTGTGTCAAGCTGACTGGTGTGGTGGGGGTGTGACATGAGGGCTTTGGGACACCTGGTCAAGGTTTCAAGAAACCTTTGAGAAGGGGCCTGGGGTAGGGATGTGGCATCCGAAGGCTCGGCCCTGGGGACAGGGTCCCACCGCTGCAGCAGTTTCACCTGAGAGCCTGGGGAGCTGCCCCCACATTTGGTGCCAGCTCCGCATCCTTTCCCAAATTCTCCCTAGTCCCTCCATGACTTTCGTGTGGAAATTTGGGGCTGAGGCAGTGCAAAGACGCAGGATGGAGGGGGGTCATCTGAGCCTCGCGTCCGCTGCCCACCTACAGGCAGAGTTGGAGGTGGGTTTTAGCATCCCCCCTTGTCAAGAGTTCCCCCTTGTCAAAATCTAAGCACAACAATAGCCAGGGGGGGCTTTAAAAGCCTGATGCCAAAAGCGACTTTCATTATGCATCGCGCCATTCGCAATCATCCAAACGCTGCGATGCCGGTGCACACCTATATTATGGATCTGTGACAGCTGGATTCAGCGCGGAGGTGTGGGAAGCCTCTGTGCTTTACCAAATAGCAGGGAGAGACAGGAAAATCAACATGTCACACCAGTGTCTGTTGGCAGTCTGACTGATTTAACCATCTCCACGCTTTTTAGCATTTCTGTTGGATTTGCTTGGCTTTTAAGAACAGACGGGCTTTCAGGCTTGCAGCCATTTTCAAACACCCCACACCACTCCTGTCCCCATCCTCTTCTGAGATGCTTTTTGGCTGGCACAGATTGTCTGATGAGGATTTGGTTCCAAAATGGTGCATCCAAGGTTGTAATAGAGCCTTTTATTTTTGGCTGTTTCCCTTCTAAGCAAGGAAGCCAAGAAACCCCAATTTGTACCCGGGAATGCTGATTGCACTAAGTAGTTAAGTCCATCAAGTTCCCAGTGACACTTGCTGTCTGTGAGTTTCAGATAAAGACGGGGAGCTAAAGTAGCTTAATGGATTAAAGCAATTGCCTTCCCCACCTAGACACCTCAGCTGGAATCAGATTTTGGTGCTCAAGTGAAATTGCTCATTTGCTTTGGGGGAGGGAGGTGGGGACAGATCACCCGAATCACCCCGGCGGCCAAAAGCCCCCATCTGGCATTCGAGGGGTGGCCATCACCAGGACCGGGGCCGTCAGGGCTGGTAGATGGGGTGACCCACTGACACACATATCCCTGCAAGTCGTTCCCCTGCCAGATGTTCTCCCCATATGGGATTTCCCCGCTGCTAAAAATTTAGCCCCCTTTGGCGCGGAGTAACTATCCCTCACAGCGAACGTGGAGAAGCTTGTCCCATTATTGAATACACTGTGACAAATTCTGCCAAATTCTCATTCACTTGGAAAACGGTGTTCAGACTGAGGAGGTGCTAAATGGTTAACCTTTCCATCAGACCAGCGAGAGGCTCTGGCTGTGAAAGCACCAGTAATTTACCTTCCATTAGTATGCTGCAGCTTCTCATCTATTTGAAGGCTGATAGAAATTGTTTTCTAAATAATAAGGCTTTCCCTGTAAAAAATACCATAGGTAATGGAAAGATTAAAACAGAAGTTGAGACATCACCAATCTATATATTCAATCAATGCCAAATGCTTTATGCAGTCATTCTCTGCTTCCCGATACGTTACTAGGACCATACCAGAAAGCTCAGGAGAATTTCCAGGAATTGCTGCTATTTTAATTTTCTTTTTTTTTTTTTTTTGGTTCAGCTTTGAAGTCCAGAAGAGAATAATTGAAAGTTGTCCAAACAACCTGAGAGATAGGTGGAAAATTTTGCAGAGAACCCATGACTTTTCATTTACAGGCCTACAGCCACTTCCACAGGAGCAACACAGCTGTCGGGGCTGTTCCTCTCACTCCTCAGTGTGGCTGTAAAAAAAGTGGACTTTCTTAAAGGATCTGTTTGTTTCTGTGTGTAGCTGAAGCCCATCACTCCTTATTTCCCAAGACATCCCATAGCACCTGAGAAAATGTGTCCTGGAGGGTCACCTCTTCATTACTGCCTTCTCCAAGGTGGAACACCACAATTTTGTCTGGTGAGAGCACACTGCAGTTTTCACAAGGAGAAAATTTCTCCAAGACAGCCAGATTTTTATTAGGAAGAACAGAACCAGCCAAGCTGAATCTGAACAGTCAATGCCCCAGTTTTGCAAACTTCTTTTTTCTTATGTAATATCTAGAAAAACAGTTTATGAGAGCAGTAGGGAAGAGGAATTCATTTCCAACCTCCGCAAACAGAGGCTGATCCCACACTGCTGGTTGAAGCTCATGTGAAACATATCACGGCCAGTGCTTCACAGGAATGATGCATCTGTGTGACAGAGGAGAGAGACAGAAATACCACTTAATGCCAGATTAATCCAATACAATTTAATAATAAGGCGCAAAGGAACACAGTTGTCATTTACCATCGGCTTTAAAATGCTTTGTGTTAACCGCATTTACGCCTCCATCTGATGTAAGCTGTCCATTTAAACCCCCTCGACACCCTCTTTCTGTTATCGTTTCCTACAGATCCGTGTTTTACTGCCCCTCTCTTCGGGGCTTTCCCTGCCCCAGCTTTCATCGAAGTGCGATTGGAACAGAAAAATGACTCAAAAGCTGCTACAGCGGGGGTCCATTTCTCTCCTCTCACGTTATTTTCTGTTAAGAGTCTGGAAGAAGACTGACCTTGACATAGGACCTCGAGTCGTGGCCTCTGCCCGCTGCTACGTGGTGTAACCGCTACTCCCTCTCGTGAGGAGGTAGGAGGAAGCCTGCTCTGCAGCCCTAACGAAGGGAAAAGTCTTCCTTGCCAGTGAAGTGAGCAAATAGGGTGGGAAATTGTTCCTGGGTCCCATCTGCAGGGTTGTTTCTAGACTGCGGCCAGAGCTGAGGGGGACTTTTTTTCCCCGTGGAATTAGGGACTTCCGTTGTCCGTGCTGATGTTTTTTCAAGTTTCTCCATGAGGAACCCAGAGTCTGAAAAATGGAAACATTTGGGAGTTTCTTGGCAATGAAAGCTTTTCAGATCATGAAAAAACCATTAAAAGTAGCATGTTCTTGAAAATGTTTATTGAGTGGAAAAGCTGTTTTTCGTTGGAAAACATCAGGGACAATTTTGTTCTCCGTTCTAGCAGATCAAGTCACACCTGAGCCTGAGCTCCTTTTTTACACTGTTTCATTTCTGTTTATTTTGCCTCCTTTCCCCCAAATGCTCCTCTCCCTCTCTGCCACCGACAGGGACAGTGCCGTGGTCGAAGGGTCAGCCCTCCCCGGCTCAGACCCCACGGATCATCGTTTAAACATCCCAGAGACCAGCGAGATTTCATGGTGCTCTGGTGTCGGGGTGAAACCACCTAAACAATTCCCCGTTTACCTCTGACTCTAGGAAAGAGGAGAAGGCTGGAGCCGGAAAGGCGAGCAGAGCTCTGAAATTCGGGACACGCAGGCTTTCTTCCAAGCTCTCTTCCAGGCGCTGCCCAGACTTTTTGTGCAGGCAGCGATGGGTCGCTCAGCCCCCGTGTCCGTCTGCAGAGGGAGGCTCTGATACTCACTACCGACCCACCCCCATGCCCTTTCTGTCCCCTGCACTGTCACACAAAGATCCCAGGGATCCTCAGCTGAAATATCATGGTGCGGTGATGGTATTACTAGGATATGGGTGGCTGCCTTACTCCTGTCTTGTCAGTTAGGATCCACCAGCTAGAGAAGTTGCTATTTGCCAGCAGTCAGCCACCAAATACTGTTTATTTAACTTACAAAATGCAAATATGCTGGCAGTCAGAGGGTTAAGAGAAAGCAGCGACTAAGTACTTGTAAATTGATGTAGTGCCCTGAGGGTACCTCTGCTGGTAATAAAGTGCATCTCATAAACAGATCTGACTCCGTGCTAGAGTCCAGCAAAGCAAAGTGGAGTGGATCCATCCCAAATTAACCGTAAATGAGACTGACACTCTAACACAAATCGAACGCCCCTCAGGGCTCTGCTCACATTAATTATAAAGCCTTGGAAAACGATCTAGAAGGGCTTTCTCTTCTCCAGGAGAAATTAATTGAAAGGATCTGCAAACGGTGGAATAATCAGATGCACAAGAAGCAAAAGCCATTTAAATCCTTTTCTTTGCTCACCTTTCTCTTGGTGAAAACCAGTGATATTAGCAGTAACTGCTACGTGTGAATTCATTTGGGTGCTGTTTTCCTCCTCCACCACCCTCCTTGCCCTAACCTTAGAGGTGGAGCAGTCCATCTCTTCCATTGATGTGGCCACTTCCAGACATGTCACAGGAGGCAGGAAATCACCACTCCAAGGCTGGCGGCGGGAGGCGAATGGGGCTGCGAGAGCGAAAACCACGTCAGGAAAATGCATGGGCTGGGAAAGGCTGGACTCCCCAAGGGGCCCGAGGATACCCACGTGGGCCGTGAGTGCTCCCCACGCTTGCCTCACCCTGGAGCACCTAGACCCTCTCTGTGCCCAATCTTGCTGCAGGGACGTGCCCCCTGTCCTGGCTGCTGCCGTCCCCAAACCCCCACCTCTGCCCTTCTGCCAAGGGGCTCCAGCCCCACAGGGGCTCAGCCAGGGATCAAAGGGCCGAGAGACACAGGGTGGCCAAGCCTCTTCCAGCGGTGTTTCAGAGGAACCAAAATGTGGGTTTTTTCCTTGCTAGAGGGAAATGGATTTAGCACCCAAGATCACCAGAGGGGTCAGGTCCTCCATCGTGACTTTGTCCCACTTGTGCTTGTGCATTGGAGCATCTCACCCTCAGCAGGCACGGCAGAAATGCAGACAAGGTGGCAAGCCCCGGGCTGCACACTGGATCAGGGGTGGAATGAGATTCGGATCCAAAAAACTGGAAATAAATTCCTAATCTGGACTTTGGGACTGCAATTTGTCACAGCTCCTCCTTTCTTGTGATGGACTGTGGGGCCAGGGTGGGTGGTAAGTGTTCTCCGAGGCAGGACGGCTCCTCTCGAGCTTTGATTCAAAGCCACCTTCACGGAGGGGTGAAGGTGCTGCTTCGTGTCTTATCCTCCAGCTCTGCTGCTTTGCATTTCAGATGCAGGGGCATGGTTTATAATCTAATTCCAAAACAAAGGCTGGCATCTATTTTTTATGCTTTTTTAAGTAGCCTGTTTGGATTTTTATGATTCAACTAATATTTGTGGGGTTTTTACTGTGAGCAGCCATCCAATAGCAACATTAAATAAAAAGTGGACTCTCTTTATTGATTTGCTTTTAGTTAAAAACAAACACGTCATATATAATCAAGATGTACACTGCTTGTAGATCGTAGAGAGCACATTTATAAAACCATCAAAAGAAATAATTAAATGGAATATATCACAGTCACCTTTCCGAATCATTTGAACAGGGATGTTACACACATAAAATGCTGATAGTCCTTCTGGCAAACTTTTAATACAATCATTTGGTTTGCACTTTAAATGCCTGGCATATTTTAACCCTGGAGATAAATGAATCTCAGTGGGATTGCTGAGTAATTAAGAAAAGTGTCTCTGATGGGCTTGCTTCATACAGAGAGGTGAAATAACACCAGGAGAGTCAGCTGATCATTTGATATCTTTGCATTAAAAGAAAAAAGAAGTCAAACCCCGAGGCGTGCCATTGTCATGCTGCACGACAGGGATTGCTTTCAAACAAGTTGGGTTTTCAGTGTTAGCTGTATCGTGGTTTTATAAATTGCCATTTAAAATGTAAACCAGCGTGCGTTCTGGAAGGAAGCCTCTCGAGACCCCGGAGCCGGAGCACGATGGCCTCGAGGCCGCAGGTCAGGGCTCATCTGCTCAGAGGGGCTTTCCTTGATTGAGGGCGATAGCTCGGTGGGCAGGTGGCAGTAGTGGAAGGGCTTGGGGAGGAGCGGTTTGCTGCCCACTAGCTAATTGCTGGCAAAAGATCCGCAGGAGTTGTTTATTTTCTAGTAATGGATCAAGACACAGTCAGGATGGTCTTGACAACCTGCTTTTAGGTTTTGTGTTGAGCTATCTGGATGCTCAGTTTTACTGAAGGCTCAGATTTTTTTTTGGTAAGAAATGCTAAATAGAGATTGAAACACTGAGCCCCCCCCCAAAAAGAGAAATCAAGCCTTAAATTACTGCCTGACTCTTTGATGTGCCGTGATTAGCAACGCACGCAGTTTTAGTCCCCGTGCTATTACACACAAATCACACTGGGAACTCTCCCTCAGCTATTACTGCCAGCAGAGGGATGATTTCACATCGAGATGTTTAACTCAAAACAGTCGCTTTGCTGGAAAAATCTTGTTGGAGAGCAGGCTCTGGGAGTTTGCCCCACAACATAAAGCAGCAGAGCTAAATCCCAGGCTGGGAGCTTGCAGCCTTGATCTCTGCTGGCTGCGCCGAGGTCAGGCTCTACTCGCCTCTCGGGAGTTAGCTGTATCACAGCCAGAAACACGGAGCGTCAGCTGGGATTTTCGCCGACAATATTGCTCTGGGTTTCAACATGCGTCCTCCGGCATGAAAAGCATTCCAGGAAGAAGGTGGTTGTATCCCCAGAGATGATAACCGATCTCGTTATGAAAAACATTAGTTATTCTCTGGAAAACAGACCCAGAATTAAGACATTAGGCAATTAGGACAGTTGCCCCTTTAAATGATTATTTTCAACTAAAAGACATTGTTATTATTGGCAAAGAGGTGGCTGCAGGAACCGTCCATTTGACAATTGTTTCTGAGAGCAGGGGACAGAAGCGCCTGTTTATTGGCTATATAAATCAAATTAATTTAGTTAAATTTACAAAGGCAGGAAGAAAAGCAATAAGGTCTGTCCTGTGGCTGTACCCCAAAACAGAGGCAACACTGTCAGTATTAAAACTGCTCTCCCCAGGGAAACCAAGAGTGCGATGTGGCTGCAAGTTTTTATTTGGTTGTCGTCAATTCCAGTGCCACATATTTAAAATTTATTTCAAGCACTGTTGAAAACCTATACTGGTGAGAAACCACCTGCCCAGAGGGACCTGGTGGGGTGACATGCCCACCAGCGTGAAGGGGAGTTGTGCCGTCTTGCTCCAAGGAAATAGTGAATTAAGGGTTGATTTATATAAGGTTAATAACTCCAGATATATCTCCTTCTAATCAACAAAGAAGGTGGATTATTTATAGGCACTTGTTCTGACCCCCTAACTCTCACCTCCTGGCCCTCTCCCCCTGCCCCTCTCCACTCCTCTACCAACATCCTCTGCCCTGTCCGTGACTCCAGCCACGTCTGAAGCATGGCACAGCATCCCTTTTCCACCTGTGATGCAAAGAGGAGGTCAAAAGAGGTCATACTTTGACAACCCGCCCCAGCGTTTCTCGCCTTGGTATTTGCCATGTTAGTCAAGGCAAGACAGATGCGATGTGGGTCTTGGACATCACAGCCTGTCTCTAGCTCACGAGACGCTAGTCCAGATGCAGAGAAAGGGACGGTGGCTGCAGGATGTCGCCCGGCAGGAGCTGGGTGGCTTTCACTGCGCTGGCCAGCTGGTGATGGCAGGCATCGGTCTGCTTCGTCTCTGCTGACATCAGCATAATTGCAAGGGTATATTAAGCTGAAGGACAGCCTAAAAACTCGTTTCAGGGAGGACTAGCCACCTCTGGTTTTTCCTCCTGAGAAGATCCTGAAGGTGAAATAAACGGTCTAAGAGTGAAATTCTGCCATCAGATGCCTGTCTACAAATGCCACCGGTGTCATGGGAGCACCACGTGTGAACATGGGAAGAGGATTTGGTGCTCCAGGTGAGGCCCTTCTTGTTGGGCATCCTTTTTTGTGCACACTTTCTGGGCAGATAAGTCTCTGCACCGTCTCTGACCTAGGGGGACTCAACCTTAGCTATCTGTGGGCTGAAAAAATGCTACCGGCTGCCAGGATGCCTTTGGTGCATGTACAGATGAGAAAGGACATGGTCCAGGCAAGCTGTTACCGGGTGCAGCTCATGAGGCATGGATGCCTCTGGTGATACACTGGGACATGGTAATTGTCCTAACAGCACTTGGCACTGACTACTGCCTCCCATCCACGTCGCTCTCTGAATCTCTGTGCCATTAGCTAATTGAGCTTTGCAGCAATACCTCAGTAACGCTGGCATTGGCAGGCACATTTTTCAAATGACTAAATAGAGATTTGGAAAGGCTACGTGTTCTGCCTGGCCAGTGGTCATCAGTAGGACCTGCGAGCCTTTAGATGGCAGGAGCTGGTGAGACCTTCAGATAGTGGCGGTGGCCCCTGGGCTCACCAGAACCACATGGGAGGCTACTGCTGGGCTCTGTCCCAGAGACTCTTATGAAAAGGGTTTAGAAATTTAGAAAAAGGGTCTGAAATTTAGACCTAGTTGCCGCTTGTCCAACCATCCCCAGCCATGTCTGTGTTGGCAAGGGGTATGCCTGGCAATGGAGAGCTCCACTGCCCAAAGCAGGGGAGGGGGAACAGAGGGGGACACACCGGAGGGGACACAGAGGGTCTTGTACTGGTGTGTACCCAGACAAATTTGGAGTCACCTGGGCTCTGGGGCCTTCAGTAGGGCCAGGCCAGGGAGATGCCATGGCCAGGGAGAGCAGGGTGGGCTGTGCACGTACCCCTACAGCAGGCAGGACCCCTTGCAGAGACTACTCGCCCCGGTCACAGCCAGGGCTGACCTTCCTGCAGTGGTGGCCGAGCAGTGCCGGTGACAAGCAGGTCCTCACTGAAGCAACCCCTGCCATGGCACCCACTGTCTGGGTGGGATGTGCAGGGGCTTCTGTGGGGTTGCAGGATGCCAAGTGCTGGAGCTGCTGCTGGTGTGGCAACGTCCAGCTTGCTGGGCTTGGGATTCACTTCACCTGGTTACGGAGGAGCATGGTGCTACATCTATGAGAGTCACAGGTGTACGGTCAGTGGAGGTGATTTAGTTCTTTTAGGTGGTGAGTCATCTAACCCATTTTAGATATCTCCTTTAACCTGAGATGCCCCAGACCTGCTTCTCCCCACTGTCTCAGGAGGCACAGCTGGCTAACTCAGGCATAGGCATCTGAGGAATATGTGTGCCACCTCTGACAGCTGGAAAATCCTCGATGAACGTCTCCTAAATCAGCCTCGACCAGATTTTGAAGACAGAAAGCTCCAAGTCCAGGAAAACATGAACTTAGGATCCAAAGCTCTGAAGCAAGCCTGAATTATTTATAGTTCTTGTGACCCAGAAGAGCAGGGACTTCAGTCCGTCTTGCTGGGTTGTTTGGATACAGCCCTCCACCTCTTCATTGCCCAGGCCCTCCTCCTCGGTGGGGGAGGCCGGAGCAGCACGACCTGGTCCAGCCGGGCTGGGCTGCACTCCCAGAAGCTGCTCACACTTTGACATGAGCACAGCAAGTCTGCCTCATCCCTGCTACCTGCCTGTTCTTCGCACGTCTCCATGCATGTGTCTCTGCATCTGTTTGAAAGCAGTTGGACAGAAAAAAAGCCCGTCGTGACTCTGGCAGTCTCCTAGGGAGGCCCCCAGCATCCTGATTACAAATCAGCACTGGAGCTGAGAACGTACTAAGGAGATTAAAGGATGACACCGGGGCTGCCGCCAGCCTGCGTTGCTGACTGCTGCTTCCCTCGGCTGAGGGCAGCTCTGGGAGCGAAACGCCAGCCCGCAGAGCGTGACCAGAGACAGCCTCTCAGGCGGGCTCCCTGGCAAATGAGAAACTCTCTGGCCCTTAAAACCTGCTCAGAATTAGAGGCTGGCTCTGAACAAGCCACTGCCCAGGCTAATGGCAGGAAAGGAGCCTCCTCCATCCATCACTACTGGCTCCTGGTGCTTTTTCTTTCCAACATAAGGCGACCGAGGAGGCTACGGTCCATCCACCCCCTGCCCCCGTGCCGATACGGCCTGGGGCAGCAGGGCTCTCCGCTGGGCATTGCGTTAGGCTGGCAATTGAAAGCAATACGTCCTTATGGTAATGTGGGCACCAGGCAGCTGCTATGAATAGGAAATGATGGTAGTTACTTTATCTAATAACAGCATGAAAACATAAAGTGTCTTTATTGAGCTGCTGGCTTGCTGGTGAGAGTTAAAGGAGATGCTCTCCTGGGTATAACATTCGCAGAGACAAGTGGCATGAGATATTGCCATAAACTCTCCTGTTAATAAGTGAGCAGAGGAAGGGAAAGCATACCAAATGCAGTGGTGTGAAGGGACAAAATTAAGAAGGTGGAGACAGCAACCTTTTTCCCTAGGCAGAAAATGTCCCCCAAGGAGAAATGAAGAATTCCCCTCTTGACCCAGCAACAAGAAAACTCATGTACTGCTAATAATAATGTAGGAAGGATGGCTTTGAAAGGAATAAAAGAAAAACACCTCTTGCCATATTAGTGCCCTTCAATACCAGAGGGAAATGTAAGTTTCTGCCGAAGGGAGATTAGGAGGAAAAGCCCAGCTCAGCAGCTGTGCATTGACGATGCTCTGCAGGTGGCCAGGGGGTGCAGAAATGACTTTTGCCCTGTGACAGGTGGGGGAGACGTGGCCCAAGTGTGCAAACAACGACCGCGTGCATCCACAGTTGTTCCGGCAACGGTGCTGGATGTGTAGCGTTGCAAAGTAGCAGGAGGAGGAAGGCAGCGCTGAGGAAATGTCAGGAAGAACCTCAGAATTGTGAAATTGGTTCCAGTTCAGCAAATTCCATTTTCTCCCTAGTTTTGTAAGATTATCTGTGCCATTTATCACTGATGTCTTAATTGGCATGTTATTTAACTGCTTTAAAGACTGCTTTTGATAGCTCTTGCCCAATAAAAGCTATCCTTTTGAGAAAATGAAAATTGTTGAGACGTTTAAGATCGGTTTCTGCTTAAAGCATCCATATAATTCCAGTGCAGCTATTGCTTATATAGCTGCATGGAGTCAAAATGGATTTTTGAAAACATATTTAGCAAAATCATTCACCACAAATAAAGTATTTTGGTAAAGCCAACAACTTTCAATAGCACTTTGCTTTTGAAAAAACAGGTCATTTTTTAAAAGAAGAAAAAATACTCGCTGATGTTCTCGCTTCTCATCACTGTAGACACCGAAGAAGATGAGAGGAAGGAGTACCTCCATGCATTTTCCAGGGAGGTTTGCGGTTCTCCTCCCTGCTCACAGGCAGCTCTGGTTCCCACGTGGCTGTGCTGAAGTGGTGTGAAATCTGCCCTGCAAGTGAAGAGGAGGTGTGGGAATGGGGACCCAAAGGAGTGGACGTGTCACACCTGTAACCAGTGCACCGTGATGCTGTGAGCTAATTTTGCTTCTGCACTCATCAGCGGTGAGGAGCAGATCAGGCTCAAGAAGAGATGAGGAGGAGGTAGAGAAAAGGCATAGAGAAGCTGCAAGAGTGACCTGATCTTGGGCAAGAAAGGTGCTTTGCAAAGAAAACACTATCTGCCTATTGGGTTTGCTGAAGGAGGTTTTAGACAAAAGGTGTGTCTTCACGTGGAGAAGGTCTATAATGGCAGAAGCTGCCCCAGCTCAGCAAGGGAAAGCACAATGACTTTCTGCAGGCAGAAGCTTATGTGGGAAAATAATTCAGGAAATATGATAAAAAATGCTAGTGGTGAAGACAAATAACCTTTGGAAGAACTTACCAGGAGGTGCCACTGGTCTCCTTCACAGGAAACTTCAAAGTCAGGCTTTTTGGTGAGGGGGGCTCCAACCAAAGAACAAAGCAGTCAGTATGAAGTGACATGTGCTTTACAGGGGGCAGGCTGGAGGGCTACAACTCTCCTCCCGGTTTTAAAAATTGATGGCTCTGCTTCGTTAGGGATGTGCCCTCCAATGCCCCGATATGACGGTTGTAGGTGCTGAGGGAATACCAGGAGAATGGACAGCAGGTGGTGGCCCTTGCCTATGAGCTCACTCAAAATGCCATCTCCTGTAGCCACTGCTGGGGACAGGGCGCTGGGCTGGAGGGACCATTGCGCTGAGCTAGTGAAACCTTTCTTATGTTCTTGCTTAAAAGGTCCGGTGGACAACAGAGGAAAATTATAACTAACAGTGCAAACACCTCTCCTCAGAACCCGCTGTGAGACTGAGGAGAGCAGACGAAGCTTCATGCATTGTTTGCATCCAAAGGATGTAGAAAACTGCCTGATGCCCCAACCAGGTCAGGGGAAATGCATCCTCAGCATGCCCCATGCCCCCCAAGACTTCAAAAGGAGCTGAGCTGATACACTCGCATGTAGACACTCACAAGAGAGGTGCCTGCTTGGCATGGATCCTGCTCCTCCAGCCCCTAGCCAGGCAGAAAATGGACTCGCACCTTGGTTAGAAGGTGGCAGGGACCTGTTTAAATAGCCAACTAGCATCCCTAGAAGGCAGGGCTGAGGATGTAAAAGGGATCCTTCCCTGCCCAGGGTGCAGGGAAATATAAGTAGCGGAGACAGAGTATATCCCGCATCAGCCAGCACTCCCAGAAATCCTACCGGCAGTCAGCAAGGGGGCCGTGCCAGCAGGCTGGTGAGCTGCCTGAATGGATACTAATGATGCCCTGAACAGCATCGGCCTCTCCCGTCCTTGGGATAAAGACTAGTGCTGGTGTTGTCTGAGGCAGGTTAGGTTTCCCCGATGGCTGTTGGTAATGGAGGGCAGCCTGGTGCCATCTGCATGGGAGTCATCCGTAGATGTCAACGAGAGGCGCTTACCCAGGTTTATACAAGTAGGGATGAGAAGGGACTTGGATTCACTGTGGCGTCTGGTGGGGCAGGAAAGCAGCATGTAGGAAGGTCACCCCCAAAAGTGCCCAGTCAGAAAGATAAAGAAATCCGATTGAAACCCAAGCCCTGCAATTTAACGTTGGGTTTGGGCTGAGCGATGCATCTCCCAGGCTGTCATCCTGCCAAGTCGCCTGGTGCCTGGACACCCGCGGTTTCCCACGAGCGTTTCCCTTTCACCTCGGCAGCTCAGACCAAAAGCAAAGCGGGCAAACTGGAAAGCTAGTGCTGCTGCGGCCAGTTTTTATGTCTAGCTGATCCTATTATCGTGCTAACCTGATGCAGCCGCACCAGCAGCTGAGCTGTTAGAGCATTAGAATCCCATGTGTGTTACAGCGATGCCACCAGAGCTGCTAATTTGGCAAAATCTGGATCCTAATGAAGATTTAGCCTATGGCCTTTTGCCATGTCACACTTGCATGTTTCAGAATTAACTATCTTGGAAATAACGGCTACAGTCACCAGAAATTTGCAACCAGCAGTTAAATGGGATTCAACAGGTGACCCTTGCACATGGACTTGTTCCTCTTCTCTCTGGCTGCATCCATGCAGCTAAATAACGCCATCAAGGACCTGCTCCATGGTTTGAAACCAGGTAGGGCAGCAGACCTTGCATCCCCAAGCCTGAGTGAGACCACCACGAACTCAAATTAATGGAGTTATGTTGGTTGAAAGCCCCTCTGTGTGAAAGCAGAAGAAAGACCTGGATCCGCACCCGCACACCAGACCACGCTGCTGAGCTTTTGCTTGCAAGTGAAGCTGCGTGCACGGCCAGCTGCCGCGGCTGGGCACGTGTAGGGTCCCTTGTCAAGCCGGTGCTAAGTCGTGTATTGAAATGCAGTAAGTGGGTGCTGTGTGTGGGTCTCAGGACACAAACAATATGGGCAATAAAACGTTTTCCAAAAGCGTCACCATGAACGTGGACTCACGCACTGAGCAGGAGTTACCTTCAGATGCACTGAGCGCTTGTTCTCGTCCTTTTCCACAAATATTGCTGGCGGGGAGATGCTCCTCAGAAGGTCACATGCAGAAAGCGAGATGGGCACAGATGGGGATTTGGGCACTGCAAATGTCCCTCACCCACCTTTGAAGGTGGTCTTTTCTTTGCAAGAACAACAACCCTTTTTGTATACCAGCCCAGTGGCCAGGATGTGTATTTAGGTTGAAGATGTCCCTGTGCGCCTGTGGGATCAGGGACACCTCCCCTGCCCCCAGGAAGGCGGCTGGGTCTCAAGGGGGCTGGACCGCGGCACTGCCAGAGCCCCAAGGCTGGCTGGACAGCAAGGATGAGAGGTGCTCTCTCTGCTGCCCACGGATATGGTTGTGCCCCCCCAGCCTAGGCATTGAGTTGAGTCACTCAGTCAAACAGAAATAATCCCAGGGGATTTAGGTGGAGATATCCAACGTAAATAGCAAGGACTTTTGCTCATTTAAGGCTTTGATGGCAGAATACTTGCACTGATAACTTGCAGACTGAAATTTGCTGGTATAAAGTGTTTGTTCAGCTACCAACTACAAATCAGGAAGAAATAAATAATAAATAGCTGGATGCTCACAGTTACTTTGGGAACAGAGAAAAGGATACATTTAAGCAAACCAATTCACTCACTTGTCCTCAAGTCTGTCTGAAAATATTCTCAAAGTGTCTCTCAGCGCTGCAAAAATTATCTCCTGTTCTCATTTACAAGCAAATGTTAAGAACTGACAGATACATATTCCTCCCGTCTTTCATGTTTGGGGGGTGGGGGTGGGGGGGTGTCCTCAGCTGTGCCAGCATTCACAATTTCCCACTTATTTACCTACTCAGGCCTCCTTTTTTATTTTTTTTTTATGCACAGGCTCTCTGCAGTCTGGCAGAGCCAGTATTGCAGTATTGCTTTAGGAGAGGCAGTTGTGACAATCCCGTCCCAGGCTGAAGCCTGTGCTGTACGGGGCTGCTCCGTCTGGAGCAGCAGCCTCACCCCCAGCCCTTTTCGCATTTGAAAAGAAGCAAAAAAAAAGAAAGAAAAGCTACTTTTATCTGTTCTGCTTTGAAGGGAAAAAGGATTACCAAGGCTAAATAAGCCATCTGAGTACTTAGCTAGCAAGCCTAAATAGTACCCTGATAGGAAGTTCTGGCAGAGAGCTAATTAAATTAACCCTCTTTAATTTATTAACAAGCAGAGCAACATATCACACAGGATTGTCCCATGAAATGAATGCGCTTTCTGATTCCCTTGGCTGCTTCGGCACAGTCACCCCCCTCCGAAAACCCGGTTATGGGGACTCAAGTTTAATGAGATTCCATGGCTCGAAAAGGATCCCTGCCCACCAACAGAGATACGCACTGGTAATAATACGCAAAAACATGTTATTTTCCTTGCACTTCCCTAATTCCTTTTTAATGCCTAGGACGATCTAATGGCTAATTAGTAATTTCCTGCCCACCAATATGCAGATGAATGACAAGCAAAAGCCTTCTGCATGTTTAATTATTCTGTTGATTTAGAAGCCACTTTTCCCTCAGTGCAAGTTTCTCTCTGTGTGTGCTCTCATGCATCATGTATTTCATTATTTTTAGAAGCATGCTCTGTGCCTTTTATGCTCTTGTAGTTCCAGCATCCAGTAATTACCATGTTTTGTGTCCAACGGACATGATCCACCGGCGAGTGTAAATCAGGAAAACGTCGCTGACTTTAAATGGAGTTATTCCAAGTTACACCAGACCTGAAACCTGACCTCTCCTATTTTTAGTGGTGGGGGGAAATGTTACTTGTGTGCTGGGACCCTTGTGAAGTAGCAGAATATAAAATTTAGAAAACTTCAGAGTGGTGAAAATCTAAATTGAAGCCTGCAAATGCACAGACGTGAATCTATTTATATAACGAGCTCTACTTCTGCTTAACCCCTGCAAGGAACTGTAACTCTCTTTGCATATTTGATTTTTCTCCCTCAGTAAAACATAGTCTACCTAATCTATTTTTGCTACTTTCTAACAGTTTCACTGGTGGGCTTCTTCCCTATGCCTTACATTTAGCTTTGGTATCCGAGCGCTCTTTTGTTAAATTAAGGCAATTAATAAATGGAGACGTTAAGCAATCAATTTTGCCTGCATATCTCCACAGCCTTACGTATGACTGGCTGTAATCACAAGATAAATGCAATGTGCTGATATATGGTAATGTTCAATAATACATTCTCCACCAGGCTCAATTCATCAGGGAGTTTCTGGAGGGGAGGCATTCGTTATTGGCTGTCTCCGGACCTCAAGGATAACATTTCTGTCCTTTCCATTGGCCGCCCCGCTGCTGCAAGCCTCTTCCCGTCTTATTTTGATGATGAATATGAAGGCATGCTAAGCCGTGCCAGAGCGTAGCTCTCGCCGACTGCACTCCCTCCCCGGGCTCAAGGACTCAGGGGCTCCCTCGCTGCTTCCCCTGCCCACCGCCAGCAGCAGCAGCAGCAGCAGCAACGCCAAAAGTTGTGATGCTTTTCTTCACCCAGTGCTTTGGAGCTGTGTTAGATCTTATTCACCTGCGGTTTCAGCACTACAAGGCAAAGAGGGTTTTCTCAGCTGCCGGGCAACTCGTCTGCGTCGTCAACCCAACGCACAGCCTAAAGGTGAGTGAAAAATATTTTTTTTCGCTTCTGACATCTCGTTGTCCTCCCCTCCCCCGACGGTGTTTCTCCGCAGGGAATGAAATGATGCTCCGGCAGCAAGGGGAGAGTGCTGTTAACACATTGCAGCCCTGGCAGAGAGGATGTTTGCATTGTCTGGCTGCATGATTCCCTTTGGAGCGAAGGGGAAGCAACCCGCTGCTCCAAGCGATCGTGGGAAGTCGCCGCTCCCCCTCCCCAAAGTTTCCTCATCCATTTCACCCATGCAATGAGCACGCGTGTTGCAAACCTCTGGAGAAAATGATTGGAAAAGTTAGTTGGATGAACTAACCTGCCTTTTTGGCGGAAGGGCGCTGGGCGGTCTCCCAGGCTGTACCCAAGCACAGCCGGCTGCTGCCAGCAGTGGGGAGCGGGGAGAGGGGGGCGGCAGCGCAGGGGTCTCCGGCTGCTGGTCTGCTTTGCTTTTTTGGGGAAAAAGGCTGTTTCTGTCTCCTGAGGGGAGTCTGGTGCTGAAAGTGTCCTTAAGCCGTTTGCAAGGTGAATCTATTTTAGGCGGGAGAATACATTTGCCTTAATGCAAAACTATTTATAGCCCCCTAAAACATTTCTTTTACTTGCACGGTTCTGGATTTTCACTGACAAAGTGTCAACAGCTCCGTCTATGCCAGAGCCCTGACGTTTGTACGTAGAGAAGGAGCAGCAGGGGGAGAAAGCGACTGGGAGGCTTTAATTACTTTATCAGAGTAGTGAATGACCAACTTTAACGAAGTGACTCCTGTTTTGTGGGAAGTCCTTGCGGACCTGACTTGCGATGCTTCTCCGCTAGCCCAGCACAAGCTCAGAAATGAAATTAATTCAGGACAACTTATCTTTGGCTCTTCTGGGGTTGCCGCGAGGAACTCAGAGGGGTTACGGGGAGCCTAGCCGTGGGACCCCGGGAGGTCTGTTGGTGGGGTAAATCCCTCTTCAGAGCAGCTTCCCCCCCAAAAAAAGGCAGATTTCCTGGAGTTATATTTCCAGTGTCAGGCTGCGTTTATGCAGGGAGAGGTTGTTTCTAGCAGGGTGCCTGCTCTGGGAGGATTTCTCCGCAAGGCTGTGCTCAGCCCGGCGAGTGCTGCCGGCTGGGGCAGGCGCTCCCAGGGGACAGACTGCTCGGGTGCAGGCTCGCCTCTCCCGGCATCGCGCTCCTCCACCGACACAAGCTATTTAAAAAACCTGCAGCCTTGTCATTATCTGAAAGGATCTGGCCATTCAAATGGATAAAAGAAATAGCCGCATTCCTAAGTGCATGGGGAGATTTTGTCTGTGAATGCTTCTGTGCTCGACCCCTTTTATGTGACTGTCTCCTGTTACATTCATCTATAATTTTAATTATTAAATAAAAACCGAGCAGAAATAGGGTTTTTGAAGGTCACAATACAATTTCAGTGCCAGTGGTGCTGTATGATGAGGTCCCATAAGCACGCAGAGGGGTGTCCACTGGTTGCTCCACTGGTATCTAGGACTAGATATGAATTTATCAGTTCAGGTCCTCTCGAGTTGCAGATTTGTTATTGTAAGAGCGGCATCATTTTACCTTTGAGCACACCAAAAAAGTTGATGCTTCTGTTCTTCTCTGTTAAACACATAGGGCATTTCAGTTTACTAAAATCCCCCATGGCCAAGCTTCTCAGACCCAGAGCCCGGTAGGGAGATGAGCAATTTCAGTACTGTCTTGGCAGCTCTTGAAAGTAGGCACTGGATGCAAAACTCTCTGGGAGCCTCTAGGAACAGGACTGACATGTCAGTGAAGCCCCAGTGAGAATCGTCTTGACCTGGGTGGGAATTGCTCCCGCAGTGGGAAGCCGATGGCACATGTTTCCCACACAGGCCTGTTGAGACACCAGGTAGATGGGACAAGCTGACAAGAAGCCTCCCTGCTCTGAAAAAAAAAAACCCTGACTGTGAAGTGAAATATGCTTTGAAGGTGCTCCCGAGTTACCCAGCTCACATCCAGCTGGGTAAATCTGGCGGGCTTTAGCACTCATCCGCTCTCAAGGTGTTCAGTTGGTTCCCCACCAGCTCTGTAAGGAACACACCACCGCTTTGTGCCAGTACCCAGAAGAGGTGGGTGGGTCGGACCCCTTGTGCCCAGCACGGCACTACCGGCGCCCACTCGCCAGCGCCAGCGCCTGCGGGCCCACGCCAGCTGTCTCCGAGCAAGACACCACCGGCTCTTACCTGGCGGTGGAGAGGTGGTCACTTCCCGCCGACAAGGCTCCTTGTCCAAAAACTGGTATCAAAGACAAGCCAGCTGAACCTGCTTCTCGGGGTGCCCGTTTTTCCCCTGGGATGCTCCCTCCAGCAACCTGGTGCAGAGGCTTCTGAAGCTGGGACAGGGAAATGCCCCCCAAATTGTCCCGTACACTGAAGGACACCCGAGGGGTCATTCAAAATGAAAGGGCTGAACATACTCCTCTGTGGTGGTTTACAGTATTATGACCACTTTGATGTTTCATAGTCTATTATTTCTAGCTGGGTCATTTCAACTGCAACGTTTTGTTGACAGCCCCCAAATCTATCTTAACAATTGACAAGTGGAGTGAAAACTGTATTAAGGCTCGTGGTCGATGAATACAAGCCTGCTAGGAAACAAGAGCTAGGAGCAACGTAATTTCTCTCCCTTCCCTTCAAGGCTTAAGTGTTTGTGCTTACTCCAAAATTGCAAGCTCTTTGCAAAGGGATTATTTTATTCCGTATCTCCACAGCACCCGGGTGAGGGGGCTCCTGGCTGACTGGTGCAAATGATAAATGACAGGCATCATATTCTGGTGTGATTATGCACGTTGACATCCCTCGCATAGGTCAGGTCCTCAATCAGTGCCAATGCGCATAACTCCATTAAAGTCAAATTGCAGCAGGACCTCCATTCTCGCTCCTTCCATGCAGGGGAGCGCTCAGGGGTGGTGGTGGGATCCAGCCCCCTCCGAGGACCCACGGTTGGTGATCACGTATGTGTGTCAGAGATTTGGCATCATGTAAAGCACTCAGCGAGTGGCCCTGGTACCCTCCAAGGAAAGATTGCACCAGCTTCTGCGGTCAGAGACCCATGGCTAGACCAAGGGGGGCGTCCAGTAAAGTTACATCAGGACGCCGTCACCACAATCACAGCCCAGATCTCTGACCATGGGCAGAGCCCATCACTTACCTCTTCTTTTGGGAGAGGTCTGGAGGTTGGCAGAGAAGTACATGCTTAGAAAGGAACCCGTGTCTTTCTTCCCACTGCAAGGCTCATTAACTGGGAAGGCTGATGAGCGATTCACTGTATCTTAAAGGAGGAGACAGTAAGAGTGTCAGCGCGGACACCTCTATTGATCTGCTGCTATTTTCCCTGTGCACGACGGGCTGACAGAGGCAGCTCTAAACGAGCAAAAACAATTTTGCTGTCACCCTCCGTTTTGCCAGTTTGGCAGGGGTATGAATAGAGTGCGGGGGGGGGTGCTTTGGAATCTCTTTGTCCTTCTTGCCGCTTTCTGCTCTTTGTCCTCCCATGAGCTTTCCCAGGCGTAAGGAGGAGCACCTTACGACGTGGTGCTACGCTGGGATCAAAATTCGTTTGCCGAGCAGAGAAAATCACACATTTACTGCACTTCTATAGGTCACCTTTGTTCTCGATTGTATTATATACATTACGTTGTAACCTGTCTTCCTTCAAACGTACGGTCGTCCTGACGTGTCCCCTTGGAGAGGCATGGCCAGGCAACGGAGCTCCCCAGCTAAGTGGCTGGTCCCTCCAAGGACATATTAATTAGAGGAGCACGACTCATGCTGCTGGCTGCAGCGCCAAGTGTGCAGGGGAAGTTTTAAGGTGCTCCATGTGCGTGGAAGAAACGAGCAGGGTTTGCTGGTCCCTGCGGAGATGAGGCTCAGTGAATTCCTCTGCATTTTCCCCCTGTTAATAGCAATTCCCCCCAGCACTGCTATTTGCACTCTGGGGAGAAGGTGAAGGTGGTGGCTGTGTCCTCGCTCCTTAGCTGGCATTGGTCCCTGCCCCAAAAACCAGCCGTACGTGGCAGGGGACTGCAGTGCAATCACTGCATCGGGTGCCGATGCCTTGCGAGGTGCTGTGTATGGCTGGGTAAAATAGATCTTCGTCTTTCAAGGAGTTACCAGCTTTTTACACGCAACTTTAACTCTTTGGAGAGTGTGAAAAACATTCTCGTAAAGAGTAAAAAAGTGTGTTTACAATGTTCTTGTAAAAACCACCCGTCTCCATCTCTGTAGGACTTCAAGGATCTTGCTGAATTACAAAAAGAAGCATATTTAAAGGAGGGTGTAAATAGTTCAATCTTATATTCAAAAAGGGTCGTAGCATGGTTAATGGGGCCGAGCTGTCTTCTAGCTCTTTTTTAATGCAACAAGCAAATCTGGTCTGAATTAGGGAAGGGATTTGAATCCTGTTATAACAGTTTGGCTCTGCGCGCAGTGGCCAGCCAAATAGCATTGTCATCCACTTTATCCCCAGTGGGATTAAAGTGCTACAATGCATTATACCCCCATGAGATTTATTTATTTATTTGGTGCAAGGAAGGAGAGGGACTCTGAAACCTGCTGCTAACATCCCCCAGACATCCTCTGTCACCGTCTCAGCCCAGACACCCTCAAATCTCCTGTGCAGGGCTGTGATTTGGGGACCCCAAGAGGCATTTGGCCCCAGTGTCCAGCAGGATCATGAGAGCCATGGCGCGAGGGGCTGCAAAACTCCCTGCTGCCTGCAAACCCAGGCTCCTGGCAAGGCGCCTGGGTCCCATCCCAGCTGTGGGCCAGGGCTACATGAACACTGGGCACCTCAGATCTTCAAATCCTCGGGTAGGGATGCAGACGGCAGCAAGCAGCGGTGCTTTGCCCCCCCTCCTTCAGCCCTGCCTCTGTTTGATGGGGTTTCAGTGGGCAAAACTGGAAACCAAGTTGACCACGAGCACTCCGGGAGCCTCTGTCCGAGCATCCACAGCCACCTCCAGGCATGACCGTAACGGTGCTCTGCGGAGGTGAGGCAGAGCACGCTCCCGCAGCTCTCCCCGGGGACTCTCCATCCACCGATGCCGCTGCCTGGTCCCGGGAGCTCCACTCTCCCATATCCCATTAACCTTGAGCTCTCAGACCCACGCACCTGCACAACCCACGCGACCACGGCGCGGGCGAGCAGGGTGGCATGGGCTTTGTTCCAAGCGCGCTGCAAAGCAGGGCAGCTCCGAGCTCCAGTGTGGTCTCCCAGAATAACAATTACGGTGTCTCCTTGGTGGAGGGAGAGGGAGGGGAAGAGCCGCCGTCTCAGAAGTTTCTGTGTTAATACGCTCCAGCTTCCTTCTCCCCCTGCAGAAGATTAATTACGGCTGTTAACTCACGCTGCCTGCCATGCTACAGCTCCAGATATGGGATAGAGTGGGTAAGCATCGAATCCTTTCCTACCCACGTTGATTTTAAGGGAGAATTTCAAGAATAAATCTGACCTGGTTGCAGGACATTTCAGGTCAGATGTTATCAGTGGGAGACGGCGCCATTATTATATTAGAGAAATGCCTCTCCCCTTGACAGGGTTTTTGACAGCAGGGGTGAGGAGTAGCCATCAGACACCACCACATACTGCTTTCTAATCCATCCACTCTGATACAGCTCAGTATATCAAGAATATCTCAGTGCAGCCCTTCAGGTTAGACGTAACGGTCCAGATACCTCCCTCAGGACAAATACTGCCCCAAAGCAAGTGCTGTGGCTAACACATGGGATGCGGGGGAAACATGGATGTCTTAATATAAGCCTTGATTGTGTGCAATGGGTGGTGAGGTCTCAGTCTACTTCCCAGCAGATGTAAGTCACACCCAGACATTCCCACAACTGGCATTAATTAGCACACGTTGCTGCTTGCCTCAGTAGAGAAGCCGAGCACCAAGCATGGTCCTGCAAGGCTCAGATGTTAAAAAGTCCCAGGCCAGGTTCCCAAGCATCGTGAATTTTGCCTCAAAGTCAGAATTTACAGAGTAAAAATTCTTGTTTAATCATTAAGATGCTCTCCTGGTATCAAAGACCTCCCAGCCCATCTAGCTGGAGGCACATAGAAATTTCCTTTTTTTTCTCAGAGATAATATGAGGTTCTTAAGTAATCCAAGAAATCGAGTTTAAAGGAAGCACAGCAGATCCCGAGAACTACGATAAAGCGAGGGAAACGAGCTGCTGTGGCTGTGCCCTGTCTCCCCAGGGCTTTGGCGCTTCCCACGCCATATAAAGACCATAATCTTTGTCCTGCCTGGCTCAGAGCCGAGACTTTGGGCATCACCCCCAGCACCCCCAGAGCCTTCCCATCACAACGGGCAATCAGAAGAGGGAAAAAGTGTGAATCCTGCAGTAATTTTATGAAGGGCAAAGTGGGCAAGACAGTCTTTACTCAGCTTTACTGGGGACTGAGCGAGGTAGCGAGGAGCACAGGAGAGACAGCCACGCTTTTCTGGCTGCAGGAGGCTGGGGTGGCGAGGACCGTTGCTCCCCCGGCGTGGTGGGAGTGATGACCATGGGAGCAATGACCGTGACGGGCTGCCCTCAGGACCTCTCAGTGGCATTGGCAGTGGCACACATGGCATGGCACAGCACAGTGCAGAGCTGTGGTCCTCCTCAGAGCTGCTGGAGGTGGGTGCCAGGAGGCGCACACGCCACCAAAAAGGAGGGAATTGTTTTGGAGAGCTGAACAAGATTTAGATAATATGCTTTTGGTGTGGTTTTTGCAACAGAGAAGAGCAGAACTGAGCCACCACATTCAGCCGATCTGCTGAATCTGGGTCCAGCTTCTGATGGAGCTGGGGAGAGCCTGGGCCTGAGCTCTCCTCTTGGGTCCTTCTGGAAGTGGGAGCAACTTCCCAGCCCACAAATGTACATGCTTTATTTGGAAAAGGAAAGCATGGATGTTGAGACACCTTAAACACCTTATCAGACTGCGTTGTTTTTCTTTCTTTCCATAAATTGTCTCTTTTCGTTAAGTACCTTTTCTTTTGCGCTATTGTTGCTTCTCATCCTGCCCATTCCCTGCTATACCAAGCAAAAGATTATCCTCATCTGTTGTTCAATAACCTAATTTTGGCCTTTTTTACTCCCACTGAAAGGAAAGCATCACTAATTTCACTGCAACTTTGGATCTCTTATTTTCCTCTAAGCTCTTTCAGAAGAAATCACAGTCATTCAATCCTCAGCTTGTTCAGTGCCACCAATTTACCTATCGACAGATGAAGTCCAGCTTTAAAATGATTGTCAGCAAGACGAAGAGAGATACAAAAAGCAGTGAAATGTTGCTGTCACCACTCGCTGATGCAGCTGGCGAGGAAGCCAAGTGCCTCATGTGCCTGCAAAACCTAATTGTCATTGTGCACCGGATCGGGGCTCCAGCAGGCAGGTCCGGCTGGAGGTGCCGTGGATGCCTGTTGGTCACCCAGCGCAGTGAGCCACTACCACAAGCCATTCACGAACGCTGACAAAAAAGAATATCTTCCCTCTGCTTCGGTGTGTCAGTGCAAGTCCACTTTCAGCAGGGATTTAAGCTGGCAGTCTGGCGTGTGCACTACTGAAGTAGGCACATGTCCCTTCTGCTTCCATGCTGCAGGAGCAAGCAGCTGGGCAGGGTAGTGGCCTCAGCTGGTTTTCACAACCTCCCACGAAGCTCTTTCTTACCCCTAGGGATTATTGAGGGCTGTGCTGAATGGCAGAATTTCAGCAGTGCATGGAGATCTCCTGAAAATTGCGCTGGATGACCTGCTGCTAATAGCCACCTGCAGTACTCCTGCTCGGCTCTCCCACAG
>NW_009209900.1:73520-89889 GCF_000690835.1 Fulmarus glacialis
GGCACTGCAGCTGACACATACGCAGTGTGCAATTTGCAGCACTTTTATTTATTTAGAGGCATTTCTGAGCATGCTATATAACGTTAATGGATTTATCTTGAGCTCTCCCCTTTAGTCTCAGCAACAATATGAAAACGTCACTGGGGGAGAATGGCAGAGAACTCTGAGTTATTTGCATGTTTATTTTGGTGTACTTTTTTAAAAGGTAAAAATGTTTGAAACGGCTTTGGAAAGGAATTAATCAGTTATTTCTATACCAGATGTAGTGCTTTCGCTTCTAGTCTTTTCTTCTAGAGCAATTTCATTCTGAGCTGATTCAACCTGAAATCCATTTTCCTTCCAGATTGGCCTCCCCAGTAAAAAATAAATCATCTGCACAGCTTTAGTGATGTTACCGGTATTTTACACATGGAAGTATTAAGCTCCAGAGTGGTTGGCTAATTGCCCATGAACCCCTGGGAAATGTGTGGTGGAGAAGAGACACAGGTCCTTGTGAATATCTGAAACACAAGATCACACACTCTCTCGCATCAAGTGCCAGCTGAAATGGAAAGAGAAACAGAGAAGTGGAGCATAAATGAGATGATAGAAAAAGATGAAATCAGTAACATCCCCTAGTGCAGAAAACAAACACTATAGATGAGCAAGGAGGCGGCTGCTACAGAGCAGAAAACCACATCAGCAGAGGATGAAAATGTTCTTCCACTCTTAGGGACTGCCATGTGGAAAATAAGCAAAGTAATAAGTGTGAAAATGGAGTAAATAACCACCACACAAGGATTACGTAGGGCAGCTGAGGTAAGGGGACGGTTAAGGTCACCTTCAGGCTTTGCAGGAATGAGAGGCTGAAATGGAAACAGCAGGATGGCGGCAAGTGTGGTGATTATGGTAGTGCCTTGAACTCAGCAAGACTGCTTGGGGGTTCAATGTCAAGCATGTGCACGGATTCAAAAATATGTATGTTTTGCAGGATCAGACCCTTATTCAGACATACTTATTCTAAAAATTATCAAACTTGATGCAGCAAAAGTCTTTATGAAAAACCTACTGGAGTCCAGCAAACGTATCCATCTCTTTTGAAGAGTGTGGGGCAAATTGAAGACATCTTCCTCTTTAAAAGGGAAGTGAGCCTGGATGTCTCGCTGCTGCATTCCAACATCTGCTCAGGTGAGGATGCCTGGTTGCATGCAGGGATGTGTTATCTCTGCTGGTTGGACCCCCATAGTATGAAAGGCAGTACTGTGAGTTCCCTACTTATACTACCTGAGAGCTGAGGACAGCTCTGAGATGCAACATCTTTTGGAGTCTAGGATGAGTGAGATGAATTATCCTCAAAGGAAGACTGTCTTTCTTGCCACTGATAATCAAGGAAGCCAGAAGACTAGCTTGGGATGGATATGTCATTTTCATCCAGCTGAAGTTAGATGAAATTAACCCCACCGATACCCTACAGTATCTTTGACTTGTGCAAAAGACAACCCAATCAGGGTAATTGTCTCCTTAGGATAAATCCAGAAAGTTTGGGCACAGTAACACCAAGTATTATATTCACTACTATTTTAGGCAGGTTCAGGTAAGACAATCTTCTTTCCACTCCCCAAAAGCAAGTTTTGTGAGAGATTTCAGATATAGCAAAAAAGGTCTGGCAACATAAATAGAGGGTGAGAGCTTTCAATTTATTTCTACTAGAAGGAACTTCCCATCAAGAAAAAAGTAGGGAATAAATTTTTGGACTAATTGGCAACAGAGAATTTCAGGCAAAGCAAGCGAATAGACCATGGATGCTGTCACCATTGCCAAGCAAGACAGACGGACAAAGGTAAACGTAGGGTCAACGTAAATGTATCAGAGAGAGAATAACCCCAAGCAACAGTGCAGGCTGGAGGCTGAGTGGATAGCAAGAAACTTTGCAGAAAAGGCCTTGGGTGTCCTGGTGGACAAGCTGAAAGTGAGCCAGAAATGTGCCCTTGTGGCAAAGGACCACCTCATCCTGGGCTGTGTTAGCATAACTGGCAGGTCCAGGTGAATGATTATTACCTTCTGCTCGGCACTTGTGAGACCACATCCACCGTATCAAATCCCGTTTGGGGTTCCCCACCACAAGAAAGGCATTGACACAGAGGAGCAAGCCCAGTGAGGCGCACCAAGCTGGTCAGGAGGCTGTAGCAGAGGATGAAGGAGGAGAAGCAGAGGGCTGAGCTTGCTCAGCCTGGAGAAGAGAAGGGAATTGCTGCTTACAATTAACTAATGGGACTGTACAGAGGAAACAGAGTTAGACTCTTCCCAGAGATGCACACTGGAAGAATAGGAAGGACCAGACATAAGCTGAAACAAGGGATATTTTGACTAGATATGAGGCAAAAAGTCCTTCTCATGGGGGTGGTGAGACACTAGCACAGGCTGCATCCTTGGAGATTTTAAAAAATTGATGGGACCCTGAGCAACCTGACGTATCTTTACAGTTGACTGTCCTTTCAGTAGGGGTTGGACAACGCGATGCCCAGAGGTCCTTTCTCACCTGAATTGTTCTGACCCTGCAATCCTACATAAAAACAGCTTGGTGTGTGAGGAGGGGTGCAGCAGTATAAGGGTCTCGAGAGCAATCATCGAACGTTTGCATCAACAATGACCAAGCCAAAGTCATATCTGAAAGACATGTCTGAAAAGAGTGAAGAAGGCAGACAGACGGACATGTGGGACACACTCAAGAATCCAAGGATCAGCACAGGAGACTGACACCAGTGAAAAAGTATGGAGCTACACCAGTTACACAAGTATCTGGTAACTTAAACTCGTAAGAAATGCAAATCCTTATGGTGGTCCAAAGCCCAGGGATATTAGCAGTTAATGAAATCAGTCTGGATTGTAAAGAAGGTCACTGTGGCAGATGAGGGATGGCAAAAGAGAGCAAGACGTACTTCAAAATATGCTTTGGGATAAGTACCCTTATTGGTAATTACAAGCAATACGAAATAAACTCTGAAGGGGAGAGGACAGATTGTCCTATTGGAAAAAGACTTTGCACCGTGGCACAAGGGTAAACATGTTCCTAAAGAGCGCTGAGTGGAGCAAATAACGTGGAGCAAATAATCCACTTGGGCAAATCTGCCTTTTGTTCTCCTTATGGGACGGCTGCCAGCAGAACAAACTTTCCCTGGGTTTATTCAATTAACTGCTTCATGATTACTTTCCCCTTACAGCAGGATCCCTGATGCTTCAGACCTGCTTTTTGGTGTGAGAGCTGTGTTAATTAGCTGTGCAAAGAGGTACAAAGCACAGAGGCTAGTTAGGTAGTGTCGTTTCTTTTCCCTGCCTGGATTCTGCGTCTGCTCCCAGGCTCAATGGAGTCTGTTTCGGTTTATCTTTCATCAGTGAAAGCCAGAGGTGTTACACAGGTTTTGGTGACTTAGGATGAGACAGCACCACTAGAGGTGAGGAAATGCTGATTTACCCAGCCTTTTCAGGCCAGCTCATGGTTTGCAGTATGGAAGTCTGTGGGTGACCTATATTTTGTTGTGTTGAAATATTGCCATCCCACATGACTTTAAAAGCTGTCATTGCCCTGGTGCAGGGGCAGCAGAGGGGGAGGTAAAGGTTGGTCCTCACACCACCCCCAAGCCCATCCCACATGACTTTGTTGGTCCCTTAAAAGCTCTCATTGCCCTGGTGCAGGGGCAGCAGAGGGGGAGGTAAAGGTTGGTCCTCACACCACCCCCAAGCCATTTCACAGGCATTTGTGGGTTTATTAAAAGAGTTTGCATTAGTATGTCAGACCAAAGAGGCAGCTGAAATGCAGGCACATGTTCCCCCTTGCTGCCTTGGCTGTGGGAACGTGACTCCCAGCAGTGGCTGAGCAGGCACTGGGATCAGGAATGTCCTAGGCCACCGTAGCAAGCTTCACCGGAGGATATCTGACAGGAGCCTGAGACATCGATCCTTGAAAAATGTTTTGCTGGTGTTTAAGGTTTGTTGGCTTGGGGGAGATGTTTGTGTTTTGTTTTCTCCCCTCACATTCCTATAAAATACTTGTGATGTGGTCAGGGGCTTGTCTGGCTCATTTAGTTTCCTCTCTGCCACCATTCTGGCAAAAGCTTTTTGGGGACCCCTTTACCCCTGTTGAGTCAAGCAGTATCCCATATAAATATTTGCCTCAAGACATTTACTGAGGTTTATACCTCTCATTATCTCTGCTTTTGGGAGTGGGTGAAAAGACATGTTTTCCCCAGCCACATGCCAACCTCGGCAGAATGCAAACTCAAAGAAGGCAGCAATGTAGCAGGAGCACATTCCTTACAAACAGGGGTATGTTTACTTGCAGACAATTCATGGCTATGCCCAGGTCAAGATTTAGTGTGGCAGGAAAACAGACACAAATGTTTGCAGTAATTCACCATCACTTCATCTGGTTTCCCCCTTACAGCCAAAGTTGTAATCTTTCATCCAGTTACAATTCCTGCCTCAAGGATCTAAATCATATGGGAAATAATACAGCTTTAAAAATAAAACGAAACTTTTACTGGGTTTCTTCCGCCATAGAAAATATTTCAAAAAAGAGACTCAAAAATGCTAAGGTCATGCAAGGTTGCACAAACATAACATAATCAGTAAATAACTGATTATAAAGACTGAATTTTCTTTCAGGCTGTTGGTAAAAGATGAAGGCATTATCAGAAAACAGATCTGAAGCCAGCTTAATCTCCAGGAGCTTCACAAGGCAACTGGAAATAAATTAGTGTTGCAGCTAAACACAAGCTTACTGGTGAGGTATCTCTTAATAATTTTTAAGCTTTTAATGATTTCTTAATAATAAGCCAGTGATTAGAAAACAACATCCCAGTTCATAGCTAAATCCAGGCTGTGTCTGGGTATTCTGCCTGTTTGCTGCTTTAACTAAAGCAACTTCAATTTGCCGGAGACCAATCAGCAGCCTACAGCGAGAGAACTCAGTCTCATGAAGCAGATGTTGGGGAAGGGAAGACTTTTTCTTTACTCACTCACAGGGAAAATCAATTGATGCCAAAAGCAGCCTTTCAGCATTTTTCTAATAGTAACTTTTGCTTCTTGACTTTTACAACATAGAAGAAACTTGCAGATCAAGTAGCTACTGAGTTATTTTTCATGGAAAAGGACCTTGGTGCTCTCTACAGGCAAGTCACGCTGTGGGTTGCAGCCAGCTCCAGTCCCAGCTGACCCGTGGTTACAGCTCAGGCACTCCAGTAAGACCTGTGCCACCTGGTGCCTGCAAATAGCTGAGTGTTGAAAGATGAGAAGAACCTAGTCCAGCCCTCTGAAGTTAAGAAGTCCTACAGCCTAAGTCTGGTTTTGCAGATAATTTGTTTTCGTGGTGGGGAACAACCCTACCTCTTGGTGGGTATCACCAGACTTCTCCAACACCCATCCAGTGAGCATTTGTTCCTCAGTTCAAGGGCAAAATCAGGCTGAGCTCCCTGGAGAGCACTCAGTGATGACTGACCCAATGCTCTGAGCCCAGACTACAACTAATGGTGACAGAGAGTTTGCTGTGCTTACCTCTGTACCCCAAACCGCTTTTCCCCTCCATGTACTAACACAGCCTTTGGGTTCAACAACAGCACCGGCAGGCTGCCCATCTCCTGCCCTGCTCGTCCCAGGAGCTGGGGTGCGAGAAAGGACGGAGCAGAGATGCAGCAGCGGCTGGATACAAGCCAGGCTGAGCCTAGCAGATAAATAGCTGCATTAGGCGAGTGCTGTGCCTGAACTAATAAGCCCTGCAGGAGACAGGATCTGTTCACTGCAGCATCCAGCCGAGGCGTTGGGGTTTATCTGCCTCCAAACCTGACGGGCACATCCACGTGCTGCAGAGATCCATCGCGCCGCCGGAGACGCGGGTGGGATTAGCAGGCTGGGATGCTCTGCAGGCGCCCTATACCTTTGGTTTCACCCTCTGTAAATGAGGTGGGGGACAATGTTCTCCGACATCAGTTAGGTGGTTTGGGATGGAGGCCAAAATAGTCAAATCTCCTGCTGTAGGTTAAGCTGCTGTATGTGTGTGAGGGGCCCATCTGCAAAACTGGTCCTGTTGCCATAAACACTGTGAAGACGCCGATCCTTTTGGTGTCAATAAGACTGGGGGGATATGGTCTTCAGGTCTCACCGTCGGACTGTAAATATCTAAGACCCAAAACGAGGATGCTGAAGCTTAATTGTAGCCACCTAAGTGTTTTTTTTTTTTACCTTAATCCCTTAATGATGATTATACTGTAAGTAGAAAATATAAAGCATTTTAGGAGCGTTAAGTAACGCTTAGAGGGCTCATTAATCCACAGTTAATATGCAGCCACCACTGAGAGGGAATGAAGCAATCATGCCGCCTCAGCATTACGCAGCACGCTGTCCCCGCCTGCCTTCAGGGGGGAAGAGGAGGATGCCCGCTCCGCCTGGGACCACAGAAGCAGGCGGAGGTGGACAGAAGACAATGGTCTGAGGTAGACACCACAAGGCATGTGCAGCCCCCCTAACTTCCCTCATCATTCTGCATTGGGATTTTGGGGCAGATCTGCACCAACATCTTGACTTTTTCCCCAACAAAGACAGCAAAGTAGGCACCTCTTACTTTCAGCTTCCAACCAAAGTAAAATTCAGCCACACCTAGGTCGAGGTTGAAGTACTGCTTTGTAAAGCAACCTCTGTGCTTTTCCCTAGCAAAGGCAAAACCCTTGGGAGGTCAATCATAAATCATCTAGGCTTTACCACACCAATGACCCAAGAAAAAAATAAATGTGTGGGAATATTCGCCAGCCTTATCTTCACAAACAAAAATGCTCTTCATCACTTTGGATTTTCTTGGTGGTTCCCCACACACAGCAGTGATTAGACTGCCTCATTCAGTCGACAAACAAAAATGCTCTTCATCACTTTGGGTTTTCTTGGTGGTTCCCCACAGACAGCAGTGATTAGACTGCCTCATTCAGTCCCAAGCACGATGAGTTCCCAGAGCTGAAGCAGAGGTGGGAATCACAGTGTCTGCAGTACATCAGCCAGTCTCAGGGGTTTAATTCCAGGGGGGCTTTAATTCTTGTAGAAAATGTCCTAATGTCACATGGCAAATAAAAAAACTTGTCAGCTCAGTGATCTTCAGGAGGTTCTTAGCTGGCAGAAAATTCAAGAGGGTACTGTGCACTGCCTGAGGACAGGGTAAAACAAGAATGAAGGCGCATGTCAGGCAATAGTAGATGTACAGCACTGCGTGGTCAAAGGCAAGGTGTTCCTTTGTCCTGCCAGGGAACTTAATTTTCCACGTACCTGTCACCATGGGAAATGAGTACTGAGGGTGTCACAGTCCCAAATGATTTTTTTTTTGTGTATTATCTTCAATTCCAGTGTGCGAGACAGGGCTGAGGCCACTCATGTGCTGGCCAGGTTATGGAACTCGCTGAATTGCATCTTGGATGCAATACAGTGTCATGGCCAAATCTCCAAAAAGGCGCAAATCCCATCAACCTTGGGCAGCTGCTTTTGTTGCAAAGCAAAGAGAGGAGCAAAAGCAGGAAGCCTGCCTTTCTGGTGGGCTTGCCTTTCAAATCCAGTCCCAAAGCTGAAGAAGGGAAGAAATGCATGTGCTCAAAGGGGTAAATCCTTCTGTGGATCAGAGCAGCAGGGGTGCAGGGCCCCCCAAGGTCCCAAGCCTGGAACTGTGCCCTGCAGCTCACGCATGGATGCTACCCTGGTGGGAAGCGACCTGTGGTGTACACGCAGCATTGGCAGCTGTCCCAAACTTCATGGCCAGGAAAGAGGGGGTGTGGACAGGTCATCCTCAAAATATAACAGCTTGCTGCAAATCAGCCCCCTCCTTCCTGCTCTGTTCTGCCCTCATCTCACTAATGTGGACATATCCTCTCCACCTCCTCTGATCCAGAAGCTATGCCTGGGGAAGCAATAAATGCCATACCATGATGTGATGTTTCTGATTTTCCAGAATTTTTATCTAAGCATAATCCATTAATATTATTTAATTATCATAAAGCAGCTGCCTTATAGCATCCAAAATACATCTATTTGCCTTAATTTTACAGTATGGTAATTAACTACCAATGACTTATTTAAAATGTATTTACAGAGGGAAATGTCAGAGATGCATCATTTTTTCATGCCCAGTAAATGCACCCACAATAACCAATTTGGTATTTAATTAGCTTGCTTATGAGCTCACCTCTGAGCAAAATTATTTCAGAGAATGTGTTAGCTATGATGCTTAAGTAGGTTCTCAGAGAAAGGAGGCACCGACTGCAGGTCAGCAACAATTTTTTTCTTTATTATGTCGGGGTGTTTTGCTGTTCATACAGGCTTAATGTAGTTATGGCCTTCACATAATTTTTAAGTTAAACTATTAACCACACAGAAAACCAATATGCAATAGAACAACGTTAATTAAGCGAACCATAAATCAACCCTTCTGTAGACACAGCAGGTGCCAAAAGACTTCCATAAAACTCCTGGCCCCTCATGATCAAAAAAGAGAAGACTGCTACCATGAACAACACATTTCTGTGCATCAGATCTGGGTTAAGCGATATATACATGCTAACAAATATTAATTAGGAGAGGAATTTGTGCCTGTCAGGACCTAGTAACAGTGCGGTCCTTCAAGGGTTCCTTCTGCTGTAGCTCCCTGGACAAGATGGGAATTGCACAAGTTAAATGGCTCTTCCATTTCTGCATCACGCTCACAGATATAGTCCTCCTGGGAAATGCAGCGCTGGTCCCTCAAATGAGGGTGATATCACCATCCCCCGGGGTCACTGACCTTCCTCTTAGCCACCAACCCCAGGAATCACAAGGCATCAGGTTTGTGTCTTCTTTGGCCTAAATGAAGTGCGAGTCACAAGACTGAGGACCTTCCACTGCTCGTCACTGGTACTGTGTACTCACAGCATGTTCATCCATCACCGAGGACAAGCATCCGGAGGGAGCCTGCGAAGCTGGCGGCAGGGGCAGGGGAAAGGAGGCATCCTATTTTGAAACTTTGCCGACTTAACACGGGTGAAGCTTTGGTGAGGGTACAGTGAAATTTTCTTGCCTCCCAGACATAAGTTCACATCCTTTAAAGCTAGAATAGGCTCTTACGGTAACCTAACCAGACCAGCTGCACAAATCCAAAGCCAAGATCCTTTCTTGGGAGCTTAAAGCCATAACTTCAGCTCCCTGATGTCTTTTAGAAAGACCTCTAGTTTGGACACAATGACTTTCACTAATAGACATCACATGTCTATGGGCAAAATACGATATTTTTAGAAATAGTACTGTCAACAGAAAAAAAGGCTATGTTTGATTACCTCGGAAGGTCTTTGGGGAAGCTGGGAAGGGACTATTCAGTGTTTTCTTTTTCCTGAATGTTAACAAAATAACAGCAACTTGAGATCCCACACAAAAGCCTGGAAATTAAGTATTCCCTCCCTCCTGCTCAGGAGAACTTTGATATCCCCACACAAACACTGTGTCTGTTGTAAAAAACAGAGTAACTTTGCTGGGGGTTGGAGGGGAGGCAATGAAATAACCCCAGAAAAATCAATTACAGCTGATTGACAATAGAGGTGTGTATCGATTCGGTGAGACTCCCTTCCTGGGGATAGTTTTGCAATAACCTTTCATTCCCTCGGTGCTCACCGCATCAGCCTGGTCCCTCCACGACAGCTTTCCTCCATGCTCCTCTCTCTCCCAGCTTTTACAGGTGTGGTTATAGCTCTTCTCCACTGCTGGATCAGCACTTCATGCCCTCTGAGGCTTTGTGAAAGTCACCCCAGCTCGCAAAATCACTGACTGGTGCTTCTGCACTCTGTAAAAGCCAGCGGTGTCTGCACACACCACTTACCCCCCGCAGCAGAGTCCCAGCTCTCTCCACTGCTTTCCCACAGTAGCTGCAGCATCCTCCCCCTGCCCCATTTTGCCAGATTACTCCTTTCCTTTTCCGCCAGTCACATGCTGACCCATCCAGCTGGTTTCCCCATCCAGGAGTGGACAGAGAGCACTCTCCCTGCAGAGCATCTGCTCCTGCCGGCTCCTGAAGCAGCCCTGGTCATCCAGGGGTGATCCCCTGGGGATGTCCCATCAGGGACATCAGCTGTGGGCTTTCTGCTCCCTCTGCCTTGGGGGTACCAGCCTAGCGGTGTTATAATGCCTTAATGCCCCACTTCTGTTCTAATTAAATATCAAAACTCCTGTTTCAGGGGACTTGGATCTTCTTGTACTTCTTTTTTTTTTCTGCGGTAGAGAGTCCATGGCTCATTGGTCTGGAAAATATCATGCTTGTCTTTGGCAAATAGCCAGGCTTTCATAAAATGTTCCTCAAGCAGAAACTCCCTGTCTGCTTATAAATACCATCACCTACATTTTACAGCTGGAAAAAACAAGGCCTTTCTGAGGTTAAAGCAAGGTCTGTGATGAAGAAAGGAGACAGTCTCAGTCTCCTCTCTTTTCATTAGGGAGGCGTTCCCAGTAATCCTGTGGAACAAGAGATGAAACCTCTTCTGAAGTCAGGGAAAGTCTCAGGGGCTCAGCACTTACAGGTTCACACCTCCCATCAGCAGAAAGAAGGGGGTTTTTTTGAAGTTGTTCAAAATACATTTGATTTTGAAGTCACAGAAAACCATTAATTATACTGTTTTCAGAGATAATCAGTCTAGGCACCTGCCACATACAACAAACAGAAATACAGTGCTAAAAAAAAAAAAAAAAAAAAAAAGAAAAATAAATGTAAGTTGATAGCATTTATAGTCCAGAAAAGGTGCCTGTTGAAGGACAGACACTCTTCCCTATCTCACCTCAAAGTACGTGAATGAGGAGCTTTGTGAGGACATTTCAGCTCCTGATAGGGCTGTTGTGCCGGTCCCAACAGTCTAGAAAATAAATTAAGAAAGTTACTTTCAAGCCTGTGCTGCATTGCCTCAAGATTCCATTAAACTTGTTATCCAAATCACAGCAAAAATGAAGACACTGTTGGGTCTCCGGGGGCAAAAGTGCAAATTTCATGGAAGATGCCTTCTGTTTGCCCCTGAGGGCAGCGCCTGGGCATCACCCACAGGATGCCGCCTTCCAGCTATGCCTCTGCCGGTGACGGTCACGGAGGGGAGACTTACAGCAAATGTCTTCTGCTGATTATTTAAGAGGAAGAGGGAGGTTTTGATTGGATTAAATCTGTGGTAGAATTTACTAGGACTAAATTACAGCTAAGTTTTTTGTCCCTATTTCACAACGGGGAGTGCATTGTGCTCTTTTCCTTGAGTTTTTATCTACCTTTGAACTTGAACTGGAGAATGGAGAGTGGAGGCGGTTTCAATGCCAAAAGGGGGGATGGGGTTTTGGTCCCTTCCCTTTGGACAGGTATGATCATCTCCCTGCGGGGCAGGTGACGACCCCGGGGCAGGAGAGGCGCATGATGGAGCTCTGGCAGCAGCAGCTCTGAAGCTCAGCGTGGCTCTTTGGCCGTTCTGCAAACCCAGCTCCCTGGAGAGCAACGGGGTAATTGTCCCACAAGTGGTCAAATCTGCATTTTTCTGATCACTCGAATTCACTGCGAAACTGATGATCGTGCAGGGCTTGTACTTTTCTCCTGTCTTTTTCTTCCCCTTAATATAGCAGAGTGGTCCGCTATTAATGGATATGCATTAAACTGCTTGGCACAGCACGTTCAGCACTGAGAGCAGGAAATGATCATTTCAGGGCCACTGCTAAGAAAACCTGTTGAAGTGTCTTGGGGCAGAGTGAAAATCTAGTACTTGGGGATTATTTGGAATTTAATGAGGCCAAAAGCCAGGTAGCAATTAAATGTCTGTAGATGGAGAGGGTTTCATAATAGACCTCTGTGGTGAGGCTGGCTTAAAAAGTTTCTGCTCTCTCATCTCAGTCTGTTACCCAATATTACCATTTTTGGGGCTGTGCTGTGAACCAGATTGCTGAAGTGATCTGCATTGCAAACTTTTTTGGGGGATTATATTTGAGCTGTGACATTTCAAAATTAGGCTCAGGTTTCTGCCAAATTGGAGCAACGAAGAAGACGTATGTGTGTGCATGCATGCACGTGTGCATTTATACACATCAATATAAATGCATTGCAGAAGTGATGTTTGCACAGAGAAAGTGCAGTATCAAAGTCTAAGATTGGCGGGTTGTGTCTACACCTCTAAATGAAAGAGGCATGGGAAGCTATCGCTTGCCTGAAGCTAAACGCCAATAACTTCTTCAACTGGTTAGGGTTAGCTCTCGCTATAGCAATTTCACCTTGGAAAGATGTAGCTGGAGTGGTGCAAACAGAGCCAGGGAGTGAGCTGATAATTCGGGTATGTGGATGATCAGGAGTCCAGTGCTTGGGTTCACTGCTTGATCTTCTTTTGCTGGACATAGCTGTATAGCCCTCTGCACTGAACATACCCAGCTCCGGATACCGGCTTTGTGTTTTGGGCTCATCTGTCTGATGTAATCAGATTCAGAATATTTTGGTTTGATTTTTGACCTTAGTTTTATTTATGTATGTAGATATATAAATAAAAGGAGGGTTTTTTTCACAGTAAATTATACTTTGAATAAGTCAACAGGAAGTCCTATTTTTTGCTGATTTATGTTAAGAAATATGTGAATAGTTCCTATTTAATGCTTTTAAGAAAAACATGTTGCACGATAAAACTCCTGACCACTGTATCATCTGCCATATACTGCCATCTACTTTGCATTAGCCAAAATCCAGTCCTATCCCCTATTTCATCCAGTCCAGTTTTTCCGCAGAGTTCATGTTTCCCTCTGAGTACAATAACCATATCACTTCAGTTATTGCTGTCATAGCAAGGAGATCAGACACGCTCCCCGGCTTCTCCATACAATATATCAACTCTGGTTATGTAAAATATTACGATAAATTATTACATCAGACAGGATGCAGACAACAGGTTTAAAACACTATGGCATGACACATATAATATGAAATAATAGGCACACTACCTGACTAGGTATATGTGTATATATTAGTTTGCATATGGAGTCTAGGAAAAGATTTGAGGAATTGGAGATAATTTTGTTTTTTAAATCAAGAATTAGAATATAACGACTTCGGGCTTGAGCAGCGCCCTTTCTTGCCTCTTACAAAAAGGCTGATGTTTTTCTTACAGCCATGGACCAGCTCTTCATCAAATATTTTGTTTTTTAAAGCTATAATGAGATTAGCCGTAGCTCAGCTTTCCTTAACTCTCCACAGGCTTGTATCAACGCAGATGTTCATGAAGAAGAGATAATGGTTTAAAAGCTCTAATTTTGTTACCCTCTCTGCCATCTAAGCTGATCCTAATGTGATTAGGAAAGTCCTTTCTTACTTAGGCAGGGTCAATTTGTCTCAGAGGAGGTAGAGCCAGTGCTGGCTCCATGCTCAGAAATGTTATCGTGGTGGCTGGGAGACTTGTTAATGCGGTGTCCTTCATCACATCCAAAGGCAGAGGAGAGCGACCCACTTCAGTCATTCCTTCTTTATTTGCATTTTTCTGGAAGCAACGGGCTGCCACATTTCCACAAGTGCACTTCATACAAAAAGGGGTTTCCAAACCTGGTTGCTGTGGTTGCACCAGATCAGGCTGGGTTCATCGCATCTGATTTATCACACAGCTTCACCTCAGGGCGGTGGAGGACCACAAGAAACGCAGTGCATTGGGCAGCAAGCTGCCAAAGTGTTGACACAACACATTTGGCTGCCAGGCCTCCTAAGCACTTCATATCATACATCCAGACAAGGAGAAGTTAATGCAGTCATAAGGAAGTTTACCTTAAGGTCATAAAATACCAGGATGCTCCCAATCCATCAGAAGCTCTGATGGTAGTAACTGAGACAGGGAGGAAGCCCTAAAGACATGTTGCTGCAGTGTTGGCTGGTGGGCCAAGATTTGGCTATCAGCATGGGTAACATCACAGGCAGCAAGTTGCAGACTGGAGGGTCGGGGTGGGCTGTGGGGGTCATGCTAGTTTCAGAGCTATGTGCCACCAGAGTGGGGCAGGAGCAGGAGGGAAGGAAGGGCAGAGCTGTAGGATGAAGCCCATCAGAGGAGAGACACATGATATAAGTGATGCTGAATGTGCTTGTGGGTGGGCCATCTCTGCGCTGCATTTTGGGATGGCCTCATACCAAGGACATGTATGGAAAGGTTAAAGAGAAGATCACTTCTCTTCTTCTGCATTCACCTAGAGCAGGCCTGGGTGGAGAGAAACACCACTGAGCTTTTGTGTGGGCACCCTCGTCTGGCCATGGAGTGCAAATTACCAGACCTCTCCATCAGAGGTCACGAATGAACTAATTTTAAGAAGATGGTGTTACCCTATGCCTACAGCCCCCTTCTTCACCCCTGGCAGTAGCCACTGCCACCCCAGCCACTGCCTTCACCATCACACCTGAAACGTGAGCAGTCTATCACAGGTTGAGTTAACCTTCATCTGCAGGGACTGAAGGCCATGCTTCCAGTCTTATAGAGGCATGGAATCATAGAATAATTTAGGTTGGAAAAGGCCTTTAAGATCATCGAGTCCAACCGTTAACCTGACACTGCCAAGTCCACCACTAAACCATGTCCCTAAGCACCACATCTACATGTCTTTTAAATACCTCCAGGGATGGGTGACTCCACCACTTTCCTGGGCAGCTTGTTCCAATGCTTGACAACCCTTTTGGTAAAGAAATTTTTCCTAATATCCAATCTAAACCTTCCCTGGCACAACTTGAGGCCTCTCATCCTATTGCTTGTTACTTGGGAGAAGAGACTGACCCCCACCTCGCTACAACCTCCTTCCAGGTAGCTGTGGAGAGTGATGAGGTCTCCCCTGAGCCTCCTTTTCTCCACACTAAACAACCCCAGTTCCCTCAGCTGCTTCTCATAAGACTTGTGCTCCAGACCCTTCACCAGCTTCACTATTGGCTCAGCCCATTTCCTTTGGGGATGCCTCTGACAAAGCTAGCGTGCCACTCTTGGCCTCATGCCGACATGCTGCCCTGACCTCTCGTTTCTTATGCACTTATTTTCTGGTTGTCCTGATGCAAATCACAAAATTACCCTGGCAGTTCCAGCTGGCAATGCCCCACGCTGCTTGCTGCTCATGTGATTCCTCCACTGCAGACAAGTGGTGTGTGTTGTGCATCAGCTCTTCAAACTGTGCGGGTGAATGTTTCCTACAATCTTTTCCCTGTAGGTGTTTCTAGCATAGGTCTGGGGTTGCTGCTGTCATTTTGTATCTTTGCACACCCTGCGTTTTCTCCATGTCGTGGCAGTGGGTGGAGGGACCGGGTCATTTGGTGTTTGTCACTTCTGCCTTGTCTCAGCATTGTGTTGCAAGCTCTTTCCCAGCTACTGGATTGAGTGCAGAGGTTGCTCAGCACTGTGGACCATCTTTTCCATAAATGGCACGAACACAAGTTTGTTTCCAAATGTGTCTTTCTCAGTATTTCAAATTTTTTCACTTCTTGCTTTTTCAGTCTTAGCTTTGGGTCATGTTTCAGCTTTTTTTGCCAAACTGCTCCTTCATTAAGTGTGGGTGCCCCCACAGCTGGCCTTGTTCAAACAGGATTTTCAGGATTACAATAGCAATATCGCCAAGACCTTATACAAAGCGGGAACGTTTCTTCATGTCTGATGCAACCAGGTGTTACAAACTTCCAGTAAAATGGCTACTTTCAGGCTGTGGCTCCTTGCCTCTTCTGTGGCACCGGAGCCCTGGAAGTGCCTTTCCCATTTCCTTCGTGTTTCAGGAATGCTGCCAGGGGACTACAGAGTTTGGTTTATTTCATGCAAACGTCCATTTTCTGGTTTCCTTTCCTTTCGATCTTCACTAACATTTCTTACCCTTTTGCATTTTGTGGTGGGTTAACCCTGTCCAGCAACTAAGCACCCACCAACTGCTCGCTTACTCCCCACCAGCAGGATGGGGGAAAGAATCAGAGGAGCAATAGTGAGAAGAACTCACGAGACAAGATAAAGACAGTTTAATAAGTGAAGGAAAGAGAGAAAACAAAGAACAAGTGATGCAAATGCAGTTACTTTCTACCTCCCACCAGCAGAACAATGTCCAACTGGTCTCCAAGAAAAGACTACTTTGGAAAGACTATCCCCCCAATTTATTGCTGAGCATGATGCTGTGGAATATCCCTTTGATAGGCTGGGGTCATCTGTCCCAGCTGTGTGCCCTCCAAACCTCTTGCCCATCCCCAGTCAACTTGCTGGAGGGGCAGAGAGAGAAACAGAGACCTCGACGCTGAGCAAGAACTGCTTAGCAATAACTAAAACATCCATGTGTTATCAACGCTGTTCTGGTCACAAATCCAAAGTCCAGCACCGTATGGGCTGCTGTGAAGAATCATAGAATCATAGAATCA
>NW_009209901.1:0-44480 GCF_000690835.1 Fulmarus glacialis
GACCCCGCCGCCATGGTGCCCGCCCGCAGCCCCGCCTCCCGTCGCCATATTCCCCCTCGACGCCTCACCCCCTTCCTGAGGTAAGACACCCCAAGAAGGGGGAATCGGTGTCCCCCCGGGTGTCCACAGACACCCACAGCTCACTGCAAAACGCCCCAGCGCTGACTGTCAGCACGGGAGCAAGGTGTCACCTGGGGCATCCCCCCGAACAGAAGGGCGTCGGGTTTGGGGGCCATTTCCACAGGGAGGGAGCTGCACTTGGCCCAGCAGAAAGGCAAACACCAACACGTTTATGTCTGCCAGCTTCGTTTGCAGGAGAAGTTGAGGTTGCGCCTCCTTCCCTCCCTCCCACAATAATAAAAACGTGTTCTGAGGTAAACACTAGTTTTACGGACTGGCAGCCTCTACAGCTACAGGGGCTGCTGGTTGCGGCTACAAAACATCTTTGTGACAATGTTTATTCCTTTGGGTTTTTTCCACATGGCATCAAGCAAAAGAGGAAAACCCCCAGCCATGCTGAAAAATGCTGTTCCACATCACTTTTTAAAAATTTTTTCTCCTTTTTAAGCAAGGTAATTGCAGCTGGCTCAGTTTTATGTGGTTGTCCTCAAAGCTTTGTTACTGAGTCCAGGGGGGGAGAAGAAACGGACTGTTTTAGGCTGTCAGTGCTTCTCTTAGTAAAGAAGTTTCTGAGAGTTTCAGATTTTGGAAATTTGCCCTCCAGAGCTGATACTGATCATGCATGACTCACTGATTAGTAACCCTCTTTTTTTTTGTTGTTTGCTTACTTGCTAAGTTGATGAGACTACAAATCCTGGCCAAACTTCCCTATTAAAACAAACTAGAGATATCTCCGAGACCCAGGATGCTTACTGAAATAAAACGTGTGCTGTTACAGCAAGGAGTACAATCTTCAGTCTCATTGTGGCCATATCAATAGCAACCAGCAGATGGATTTACAGTTCCCATGGACTGTGAATCTCACAGCTTTTTGTCCTGTACAGGAAGAAAATGAACACATGCCATTTGTTTCTATTTTTAGCACCTGCATTCTCAATTCAATATAAGGAGAGGCCCAACCAAAGCAATTATCTCAATGTCACCTGGCACAGTCATTTAAAAACTGTTTTCACTGCAAAAGGAGAGGTAAGCATGTCCCCACAATACACGAAAATACACTTTTTTGCACTTCCATTTTACAGTGCTCATTTTCACCAAGACTCAGTAGCTGATGTGCACAGCCATAAACACAACTGGTTTGGTAAACAGCATGAGTATCTACAGCACATACTGAGCTCCCCATACTCAGTGTCATTAAATATTGGAGGCCCATAGAAAACCCGCAGCGAGTCTCCTGGAGCTGCTCCAAAATCTCGTTCAGGAGTCTGGAAGGAACGTCCCCATCCACGATGCATTGGGAGGGACATTGCATATTTCATTCCTCTTCAAATATTTATATATATAGTTCACGTTTGAGTAAAGCTGTCCTTTTCATCAAAATAGAAAGATTACAGCAAAGGGAGGAATTACCCTAAATCGGCAATCATCTTTGTCTATTAAATAACACAAGGCTCGAAAGGAGAATTAAGCGTCTGGCAGCCAGGAGCTTGGCTCCACTGCACGGGAGATTTCATAACAATATCTTTTGAGATCAATTAAAAAAAAAAGGAAAACAAAAATCAGCTACAATAGTGTGTCACGTAACACTGGGTGCTAAGGAGCCTGGAAAAACACATTAAAGCTGAAAAGTTTGGACGATGGCAAAATGGTCTGTTGTCTTTGGGGGAAAGACATTTCTCCCTCCTCCCGGTCCCACACCCACGGCCGTGCCTGCTCCTCTGTAATCGCACCGACTCAACTGGTCACAGGGCTGCGTTGTGAAACCTTCAGGGTGGGAGGTGTTTTAATCCAAATATATTCCCTGATCATTTTGAGCCAAGCCTCAAAAATTAGCAGAAAGGGGGAAAAATGCCTAGAATCGACATTGTCACCGAGCACAGCGGATTTTCGAACCATTTTCTAACTATGATGCCTCCGCTGTGCTCAGTGCAGCTACACCCTAAAAACCTCAGCGAGGAGTAAGGCAGGAGCTCACTTTCCAGGCCCGCTCCCCTGAGTGCAGGCTGCTCGACCTTTCCCGAATCCATGCATCACGCCAGGCAAAGTGTTAAGCCTGGGAAAGTTTCTTACCTGATGCTGCCAATTAACAGGTCCCAGTACGAGTAAGAGTGAGCGTAGCACCATCCCAGGGAGGGGCTCCAGGGCTTCAGTGTGCCTCAGCCTGCTAAAACGGCACGAGAACTGCTCCAGTTCTAAACTCAAATCTCCTCTGTCAGTCATCAGGTTTAATAAAGTCTCATTAGCACAAAACAATCCCACGAAGCAACTCTTCCCCCGTCCCGCTGTGACATCCTCCCTTCAGGCTTCACTCCAAAGCAGCCTCCTTCCCTCCTGCCCCACACGCTCTCGCTGAGGGCCAGGACACCTCCCTGTACATGCCTGTCCCCACTGGGGTTTAAGGGAGGGATCTTGTTTAAAAGCACCTTGGTCACTCTCAGATTTATATGTATTTTATTTTATTTATATCTTTCTTTCTTTTCAGCAAGCCCTGTTGCTTACAGCCACCGAGACAGGAGAAAACAACGCTGCCAAGCGAGGACACAAATCCACCTGATGCCCCGCCATCCCGTGTCATGACCTGATACAACCTTATACATTAATTAATGTTAGGAACCGGTTCCTAACAGCACCCAGACATGCTGTTCCCAGGATTTTGCTGTTGTTGTTGTTGTTGCTTTGACAAGGCCTGTGGACAGGAGGATTTTGTATCCAGCTGTTGAGACAGGTAGTGGGGTGCCAGAGTAAGGAGTAACCTCATAAAAATACACTTTTTAAAGCACTGATGATGGAGTAGACACTAATTGCACCTGCCAGTGTGACTAGCAGGGAGTACAGTCCCTGGGCCACCTCCAGCGTGCATGGTAGGAGGAAGCAGGACATGAGGGACCATATCTAAACACAGATGTACAACCTCTCCTGGATGGCTGGTTGTGCTTGGTGAAATTAGGGAATCCCTGAAAAATCTGATGTTAAAATTGTTCTGCAGTTTGCTTGATAAGAAAGGAAGTAGGATTTTCATGTTTCAGGTCTGTAAAGCTGAGCTTTGTTACGGACACAGTAGTAGTAAATTGTTACTTTTTTTTTTTCTCCTGAGAAAGAGAGCAAATGCTTTTGATTGCAGCTGTTGTCAGCGGCACGTATACACTTCAATTTGGTCTGAATCTGGAATAACTTTTTTGCCTACATATTAAAAAATACCACCTTCACTCCGCATCGTGATGCAAATTATGAGATCCAGTGTAGAGCCCTTGCCAGTGAGCTGCAGAGCATCAAACATTTCTCAGGGGCTGGTTACAGGGAAGTTGTACGTTCGGGGCATTGGTGTCGTGCCACTTGGTGACACGAATTCTTGTTGCCTGAGTTTTTCCATAGGTAGCGTGATATGCACGACAGCCAGAAAAAAGAGTCTTTCAAAAGGATTCAACTCTCATTTTTTATCAAGTTCAAGATCGTTTCTATTTTTTCCAGGCTATTTATTCATTGCTATCATAGCAATTGGGTTAACCGGAATAAAAGTTGACTGGGGGGCTACCGCGTTTACAGCTATGGAAATGAGCTATGTACATAGGCCTTTCCTCTAGCATTTGCCTGTTAATTAATAATTGGTACATTGCCAGAAGCAAAGGAGAAGTAGGAACGAGTCCCAGGTTATAAAATCTTCAAGGTTATCTTGCTCTTCCTGTTTCACAGCAGCAAAGCAAGAGCGAGAGAAGTCAGACACAGCCAGGTTGTGGCGAGACGGAGCCTGGCCAAGGGGCGCTTGCCCCTGGGGGCCGTGGGCTGCTCTCCCGGGGGAGACATGTTACAGTGTGTCCCGTCCTGCCACATCTCCTGGGCTCATCACAGCAGCTGCAGGCACGTCCTCCTCCAGCTACTGGAAAGCAGCAGACACTGGATTTTCCCTTGAAGCTGTGTATTGCCTGGGATTCCGAGGTACCTGCTTGCAGCCACCCTTGTGAACACAGTCAGTGACTTCTCCCTGGCCGCAGCTCTCCGTGAGGGACCAGCACCTTTCTCATTGAAACACCGACTAACTCCTTTCCACAGGGAGCACCTGTAAGTCCAGGACAGCTGGCAGTCATTTATGTGAAGGAAGTGCTTAGCCCAGACCCTTCACACCGCATCCCGTAATATTAATGACGCCTCTTAGCACCACAGCCCCTGCTCCAAAGCGTGCACCCGCCGCCTGGGCAAAAAATGCTGCTGGCTGCAGGCACACATGTACTGAAATGCTTCCCAACCTCCCTCTTGTAAATACTCACCTAGTTCTCCTGGGTCAAATCCTCCCATAAGGCCAGTGCAGCTGGAATTTATTTTCTGTGATGGACCAAAGCTTATCCAGGACACAGGTCTATCTGATTTTTGTGGACAGACTCGTGTGGCTAGAGGACACCTGGAAAGCATGGGACTAACCTGAGTGTGCTTCTGTGACCAAGGAGGATAAGAACACAAGCTAAGAGGTTAAAATGTAAATAATAACAGGACACTAAAGATTGCTCTAATAATAACAGGACCCTAAAGAATGCACAGGATATCTACCTGCATAAAAATGCAAAGACGACATGCAATTGGAGCTCAGTTGCTCCGGGAATGAACTTGGTTTTTCCCACCCAAATGTTGGTGACAAACCTTGCCAGTGATGTGAACACAACATTTCAGGGGTCTCCTCACACAGTCATTTTCCCCGCTTTCTCCCCCCGATACACGCATGCAAACCAGCGTGGCAAGAGCGACCACTACAGAGCTGTTTTGCTCCATTTCCCTTTGCTTTTGTGCTTTGGTGAGAAGGGGGAGGTGCGAGTGGTATGTTCAGCTTTGGCAAAACCACTCAAACTGGAGAGATTGGCACATCCATCCATGTCCCCCAGAGCATGACTTTTTTTCTGGAGCGTTGCAGCTTGCTCTTGCAGGCAAAGTGGGGCAGGATAGCAATGGTGGAAAGAAACTCACCCCTGCTACGTTGTGTGCTGTCATTTGCAAGCTGTGGGCAGAGCTTCATTGTGCTCGTATTGGTTCACAATTGCCAAGAATAATTACTCCCTGAGCTGCTTGGATTAAAGTCAGTGTTTCCCTGCTCTAGAAGGACATACCTGCCTTTTTCAGACAAAGGCTGCAGTAACTAATAGCATTTTCCTCCCAGTGAGGCTCTTTTTCCTTGCAGATAGAAGGCACAGCAGTGCAGGCAAGAGGATGGAGAACGCACTTGAAATTCAACTTCTGTATCAGCAGAAACTGGCCAATAATTATTTTGCAAACAACAAAAAAGTGCCCGCTATGTACAAAACATCTTTTTTGAGTCCCGGAAATGTGAGCCTCTCACACCTCTCCTTACCTCTGTTCAGAGGCATCTCACAGCGGCGTTTTGCAGCAAGACCTGAAGAGCTGCAAAACGGAAAACTGCCAGGCAGCAGAGGCTGCAGCCGAGTCTCTTCAAAGGTAAGAAAACTGTTTACACTTAGAAAAATACGTACTGGACCCACTTCAGCTGAACTGCTTCCATTTTGTTTTTATTTTTTAGCAGATGCAGTTTTAAGCACCAGCAAAACCCCAGCTGTGGGAAAACCTCCAGTCTTCACCTGTAACTTAAGATTTTTTAAACCATCTTGACTTCAGGCATGTCCTGGATGAGGCTCTGCTGCGTAATTTCCCTCGGACTCTTGCAGTGCCAGCTTGGGTAAGGCGACTCCAATTAAAACCAGTCCTGTATCTGGAAGGGTGCTGACATCCAAGCTGGCTGTTTCTGGGTGGCAAAGAAAACTAAGCCAACACTGTGCGCGGGAGGTTTTCCAAGACACTCCCAACAGTTTGGCAAAGCGCTTCCAGCCACCACCTGAGTGAAATCCTGCTGAGGCCACAGGAGTTGCAGACCAGCAGCGGTGGCACAGCGAGTGTTTCGCCACCGGAGCTTCGGGCTGGCACTCCTTGCTGAGGGCTCCTCCTTTGTGTGACATGAGCAGAAGGGTCTCCAAAACCAGGGTGGAGAGAGTGGCCCTGTCTCAGGGGGACAGCGGTGGGTGGCTCCTAGGGCTGCAGGGTTGGGGTGGGACCTAGCTGGGCTGTTTGAAAGCTCCCTCCGAGGCACTCATCAGGCCCTATGCAGAGGGAGATGTAGGGCATCCTCATTTTTGTGCCAGCTCTCTGGGGACCCTGGCAGGACAGCAGTTACAAGCCCTGGTTTCAGCACCGCTGCTCCCCACATCCTCTGTGCTGGGAAGCTCCTGCCCTGCACCATCCAGCTGCTAATGGCTTCTCGCAGGCGCTCGGGGCTCATCTATTTTCCCCCAGACCCCATGGATCCCCTGTAACCTTTTTACGTGTATTTATGCTTGTAAAAGCCACCTCAGAGGCCGCAGGCCATTTGCCATGCCGCATTGCTCAGTGACACACACCCATTACCACCCAGACCTCATTGCAATGAGCAGAGGCCAGCGGTACCACCCGGGGTGCAGGATGTGGCCCCTGGCGTATCAGAATTACAATATATCAAAGAAGGAAATCAGAAAGCTTTTATCTTGTTATTGTAGGATCTACAGATAAACTTCAGAAATAAAAAACAGGGCAAAGGGAAATTAAATAATCCACAATATCTAGTTTTAATATCCAGCCTCATACCTATGGGTTACTGAAAAATGACCTGGAGGGAAGATACCTCCTGTATTAGGGACTGAGATCAGCAACGTAATCAGAGTAAATGAAGGGTTTTCTTCATGCCGCTTGTGGAGAAATCCCTCTGACATGGATGTGCTCACTATAAATAAATAAAACTTTAGAAACCAGTACACAGCACAGATGAGATCTCGCCTCATAAATTAGTAAACCACTGCCCCACGTATGAAATCACTGCAGGTTTTGTGCCTGATCCTGTACATATTTAACCTCCCCCATGTAAATAGTCCTCTGAAGTTAATGGAGCTATACTAATTTGCAATGGCTGGGGATTAAGCCGCTGGGGTTAAGCATTTCTGCTGGCTCTGATTGCAGCATGTTGTAGTTACAGGACTGTAGGATGACTCAGAGATGTTCCTGCTCTGGAAAAGAAACATCTGTGGCCATTACACTGTGTCACCAGTGGCCCCGTGGCACAGCCCAGATACGAGCATTCTCCCTTCGCAGGCCGTCCTCAGACAGAGAAATCCCGCTCCCACCCTGCAGAGGAGGGTGCAGACGATTTGTCGGACGCTGCAATGTAAAGCTCATTTCTTTCTTTCATTCTCACTGGGGACATGCCAATGTTTTCCAGAGACTGTTTCATTACAAGATACTGCTTGCAAGCATCTTAATTTAAATCACATTATAGATGCACCAAGGCAAAATGATCTATCCACAGCCTAAATAATAAACCGGAGTGAAAACATCCTTGGGCTGCGAGAGGCTAGAACAAGCACTAATTGAAATGTATAAACTTACATACATTATTTATAGAAAGGATCCCGATTGTCAAAGGCCCTGAGAGAGCTGGAACACGGGAATGTTTGTTCTCCCCGCAAAGAAAAATTAATTATGTAAGTTTATAAATTCCAGTTGCTTTGTTTGCTCGTCTCCTGATGTGCCTAAGGACTGCTTGAAAGGTATTTATGGTTCCTGGCTGCTGCTTCTTGATGGCGTTTTTTAACCTTGTACTTCTGCATGCCATTGCCTTGCAGGATCTTGGAGCAGGGGATTAGCTTTACGCACTGTGTTCCTCGGCCGTAGAAAAATGCAGATTTATCCTGTGGTGCTGCAGTAGCAGTTATTTTAGGGGATGCCTGGAGGAGATCAGGGCTCACCAAGCCACCAGATATTTTGCGGCGGGTGGTGGGGCAGCTGCCGTGTTTTGGGAGCATGGGGAGAGCTCCGAGCGACTCGCAGGCAGCTGCGATCAAATGGACACCTCTCTCTGGTTGAGCCTGCCATCTCCTCCTGATGTGGCTTTGCTTATTTTCTTCTTTCACTGCCAAGAACAGAGATGCCGTGAACACTCTAACACTTTACATGGTTTATTTTGCAAGGCAGGAAGAGTGCCACTTATTACTAAAATGCAGTATATCATATAATTTCCCGGTAATGCTGTATTCGGCCAGGGCTGCCAACTGGCCAGAAAGCTCAAGAAGTATGGCAGAGAAATTATGCATCTTCAAACCCAAATGATGAATGTTTCCCCCCAGGCTCTGCTCAGAAGCACTATGGCTTTGGGTTTTGTGCTGCGATCGCTGTTTTTCCCCCTATCAGTCCTCAAGGGTCTGAGATACTTGCCGAAATCCAAAAATGCCATTTATTCAATTACCTGGTTTTACATATTCTCCAATACCATCTCATTATGAAAGCTAATGGCTGAGTGCCGGAGTTTCAGCGCAGCTGGCTGCTAAGTGAATTAAAATGCAAGCTCCAGGTCACCTGCGCTCAGGGGAGATAAGAAACAAGAAAACATCTTCAGAGAAATATTTCATACCTCCTTGTTGGCCAATGTCCTCTGACAGCGCTGCATTTCAGGGACCTCCCCTTGGGTCCTGCTTGCTGTGGTAACACCTGCAAAATGCCCCGGGGCCAAACGCCCCAGGCAGGCTTTCCATCCCCGGCTGCCCCTGCCCCTCCCTCCGACATGCTTTCAAACCTGTTTTTCCTGCAGTTTCTTGCATTTCAAGATCTGCCTTGCTACCACCAAAAGGAAGGAGGAAGGGCAAAGCATTTGGGCATTTGAGCATGGGTCTAGGAGGAAAGCTTCATAGCACCAGCCTCTACCATCCACGGATTTTGTGCTGGGACAACAAGCTCAAGTGATATCCCAAAATAATCCTACCCACGTTTTTCCAGCAGTTCAGAGGTGGATTTGCACCAGATGAGGTTGTAGCTGCATCCCCCTTGCCACCCGTTCATGGGAGGTGACACATCATGTCCTCTGGGGACTCCTGTGGCCGTGGGGATCACCCCTGGGATTCATGCTACTGGGAAAAGGCATTTTTGTTGGTGTATGTGTGTCCCTTTTGAGGAAAGGGGGACTCATCCACAGCTTTGGCAAGGCGTGGCTAAACCAGGTAGAAACAGCTTTATTTTGCTGCGCTGAGAGGAGAAAGCATCGATGGTGACGGCTGCCTGTCACCCTGCGCCGTCACCTTTACCTCCCGGCACGGCAAAGGAGGCCCAGGAGCGCAGCCTGGCCTCCATGTTGGATTAAACGGCACCCCAAGCCCTGCTTCCCCGGGATTTGGGAATAATTTAAGAGGTGGATTTTAACAGTCCCGGCTCCAAGGCGAGGAGTCATTGTCTATTTTTCCGGACGCAAGCCACATGAAACGTAATGCATTAAAAAGTCGTCAGTGGCTGCTGCGAAGGACCGCTGTGCTCCCCCCACCCGGACATTGCCATGCGGTACTGCCTTCTTAAAAAGGCTCCCTCTGTCCCTGGCACTGACTGAGGGCCTCTTTATAAATATTTGGAATACATGAATAAACTGTTGAAATCCCCAGAAGGAGAAAGAAACATTTCCGCGAGCGATGTGGGACAAGCGTGAGTCATCAGGTAAAACCTCTCAGAGACTTGCGCATCTACAAATGGTCAGTAAATATCTAAATCAGGAAATCTCCTCAGAAAAATGGTAAGTGATTTATTTTATCAATAGATAGCAAAGAACTGATGTACAGAAAAGAAAATCTCTCAAAATATCAACCAGTTTGTCAAAATGTTAAAGCATAATAAAATGTGGAGGTGATGGACTCCAGCAAAAACCCTCCTATGAAACACAATAAAAGCACAAACATTAATTCTGACATTTACACTTGCAAAAAGGACCTGTAAGAAAGAGAAATAAAAAAAGAAATGTAAAATAAAGTGAGATGAAGTAACCTGAACAATGGGAAAGTAAATCAACACCAATATAAAATAAGTATGCCTCATCATCTGCTGCCTTCCATGGCCCAAATCTCTATGAAGTATAGCGCTTGCTTGGCTTGGATTTGGAAAAACATGGTGTGCCTAAATTATTACTTTCTTCAAATACAGATATGCCTAGAAAAATACTCTAAAAATTCAGCAGTTCTGGGAATACGCGGACCAAGAAAAAAGAAAATTGCGCTAAGAGGAATTGTCTTGCCAAGCAGAGAGCAAGTGCAGGGCTTGCCAATTGTGTAATGCATGATTGAAGGTGATGGCACTTGCAGGTATTTTAGGGAGCACCAGATCATAAACGAGTGGCAACTTGGAGGAATTCCCAGAAAACAAGAAGTGATTGCATGAATAAATTGCAGGGCATTTTAGCGGTGCAAAAGGTGACATCTGAGGAAGAACCAGCTGAAGGTTGCAACAACATGTGGCTGCTGCTTTTGTCTTCGGTAAGAAGCAGCACAGCTTGAGATGGGCTGCACATCTGGACTTGCACATCTGGAGTCATCACGTACACGGTGCCAGAGCTGCAGCAGCAGCCCTCGCTCACTGCGGGCTTCGGTGGGCTATCACCCAGGAAAGCGCCAGCAAAAGCGGGAGCGAAGGACATTGCTGGTGCTGCCAGGTGCCATCCCCCGCCTGAGCCAGTCTACCTGGCTGCTCCCTGCCCTGCCTGCGCCAACACAACGCAGGTTAGATTAAATATCCAGGCTTTGATCGCACCGAGCCTGCCCCAGCCTGGCGGCACATGGCAGTCCCACTCGCAAGTGGTTTTTATTTGTTAGTAAACCAGGAAGGATGGAGATTGGGCAGATTGCAGGCAGGTATACCTGCAGGGGGGCAGGTATGAAGGAGTTTTCTGAGGTTAAGGACATCGGAGCGTGGCATGAGTTGTGTCCCAGCTCCTTCCCTGGCTGCTTTTGAGGACTGGGCAGGGAAACCTCTCCCAGATGGGACTCAGGCAGGGGCCCTCCTTCAGCCCTTCCTCCCGCTGCTTCCCCGTCTCCCTCGCTTTCCTCCTCTGGCTGTGCTGAGCTGCTCGTGTCCCTGCTGTAAATCTACAAACTGCCCAGCAGGCTTGACCAGTGGCTCAGGGCACGCTGCCACATGGCTGCTCCCCTAGGGAAGGAAGAAGAGGAGGAAGTGATGGCCCTGGTGTCACACTGCTGGCATGGCTCAGCATGCAGGCACGGGAGCTGATGCCATGGCTGGCAGCAGTGGTCTTCAAAATAGGATGAGGCCCCTATGGCCAACAGGGCTGTGCTGGGATGTCTGCTCGGATGGACCCACGCAGGAGGCCAGCATCCACGCATGGCCTCAGCCACAGCGGGAGCTGCCCGGCCATGCGCTCAGGCCGAGTCTGGTTTACATCTGGGCTTTGGGGAAGGAATTTGAAATCTCTCCTGAAGCGTGTAAGCAGCAGCTTTCATTTCCAACACCACAGAGATATTTAGCGGGACCATCGATAGCTATTAACACCCATGAATCCCAACAAGAAGTCACAGGTGGTTGTGTTCTTCGCTCAAGGAAGCAGAGCAGCATCGGAAGCCTCTTCTCCTCCACCAAGTTCAGCCAAGAGTGACCAATACGTTGAAAACACCATAGCAAGGGACAGTCGGATGGACACACAGATAAACCACCCCAGTAGGAAGGCACAGTCCTGGCCAAGGGGGAAAAGGGGAAAAGCTGTTCTCTGTGCCCCAGTAGCAGCTGGGCATTACAGCAGTCTGGGGAAGCACAGCATCTTCTTTCCCTGCCCATGTCAAACCTCGTGAAGCAGAAACGATTTTGCTGCCCAGTGACACTCCTGTGCCCTTACCCAGGGCCGGGCAGAGTGTGGTCCTCAAAACACTCAGCTTTTTTTTTCCTTATTTTGCACAGTAGTTTACAAAGATCCACCAAAAAGAAAATCAGGATCATTAGGTATTCAGGGGAGGGAGGATTAGGAAGAGAGAAAAGCGTCCACCCATAAAAACGTGCCCCTTTTTAACTTCTCACCTCTACTAGGAAAGTATCCAATTATTTCTTAAGTGACCCCAACATTTTTTGCCTCAGCCTCCTTGCCTGGTTAGCCATTTCACATGTTTATTATTCTTTGCATGAAATAATACTTCCTGACATCTGTTCCCAGTTTGTTTCTCTTTAATTTCCATTTATAGCATATTTTCCTATCCTCTGACCATGTTAAAATAAAACAATAAGTATGTTTGACACGGTGCAAGTTACTTAAGATCATGATCCTTCCCTGACCTTGATTTTTTTCTTAACGTGCTCTAAAATGCAGGAAAACATTTTAATGAACTTCGATGAAAAGGCAAGCGAAAGCTCAGAGAATCGGCAACACGCAGCATTTCACACCCACGCCGGCAGCCGGTTACCCGGGGACCGGCGTGAGCATCAGTTGGTGGTTACAGTCCAGTTCCACTCTGACAAGTATCAGCTGGAGGCAGATGGGGAAAGTGAGGAGACGGGAACTGTGCGGTGCCTCCATGAGACAGAGGGGAGAACCAGGTGGCTGTAAGAGATGAGACAGCAGTGGGACAGGCACGGTAAAGGAAATGTTAATTCCCAATGCAGTGATACAAATTGGCTTGAGTGATGCTTTCCCTTCTGACCAGGCAGATGGGAAAAGGTGCCCTTCCCTTGCTCTGGATTTTGCATCCAAGTACAATCTGGCAGTTCCACAAGCAATAAATTCGCAAGGAGAAGCAATGAGAAGTACTTTAGTTATGGCACAAGAACATTTTATGTTGTCATCTCTATCTTGGTACAAGCCCTCAATATAATTTTAGCTCAGGAGGAGGTTGCTTATGAAGCTAAAATAAAATGGAAAGAATCAATGTAGCCTCCAACCAAATGTGTGTGCGCGCCTTCCCGTTAAGTAACAAAGCAAAACAGCGAGCCAGTGTCACCTCCAGCTTGTCCGTCACCATTTTATGGACTGTTGGGCAGCTCACCAGTAGGGACCATCATACTCCATACAAGCGTTAGCCTGCTCAGAACAGCCCCTCCATGTCCTCCTGCACTGAGAAGCTGGTAAGCGTGGTTATACATCCTGCTGTGATAAAGCCGACAAAGTTGCACCCCTGAAAGGAAACATCTGAAACTGAAAACATTTCCGCCCAGTCCTCTTTGGTCGCAAGGGTAGTGGTTGCTCTGCAGTTTGGCACTATGGCAGAGAGATGTGGGTGCCTGCGACAGCCAAGAGCCACAGCAACCTGGGCAGTTCAGATCCTGGTGCCCTGTACATACCTGGTCTGCCTCTGGGAGCTTTCTTCACGCAGCTATTTTATCAATAGGGCTTTAACCTGCCAGGTTGCCAAGGGCGTTTTCCTTTCACCCAAATTCCACGCTGAACATGCACACACTAGAAATCCTGGGTTTAACCTGGGGCTTTTTTGAGGTCAAGACAAACATCATGACAAACAGGACTAAGAGCAGCCAAGTTAAACTGTGCCCTGACAAAGCACCGTCCTCTCAAACACACCGTGCAGCTCGGAGCCAGGGCTGCACCACTACAGCTCGAGAGCCGGAAGGCTGATGAGGGGGGACAGTCTTCAGGGAAGCAGATCAGAAGTGGCTTTGAAGGCTCGCCAGCAGGTTGCTGGATCGGGGGCTCAGCACGTGCCGGAGGGCTGCTCCTTTTGGGAAACCAGCACCGCCCACTTGCCCAAGAGATGCTCCTGATTGTCCCCTGGCTGCCTGCGGTGTGGGGAAGGTGTGACTCAATGGGCAAGCAAGGTTGGCCACCTCACACCCTTGGGAACTCTTTATTTAATCCTCAGCAGCACAGAGGCTCGCGATTACAGAAATGTACGTTTGTGTCTCTGCTCCCTGAACTCACTGCACTTCATCTACTCTCCCGGGCTTTAAGCTCTAAGCAGGCAGAGTTCGCACGGGTGGATTTGTCCTACATAGCCCATGGTTTGGAAGGATAAACATGAGTCCCCCCTATTCTGCCTGTTTCTTCTGCTCATTTCTCCCCTGCCACAACTGGCCAATTTACCTTTGCTGTTCATCCAGCCCAGTATTTACAGCATCTGGAAGACTCAAAAATCGATTGAAGGGAAAAAGAGAAGAGCTACGCTACGCTCGAAGGCCTGATTATGCAAAGCTTTATGTGAACAACGCTGCCGCCGCCTTGGAGAACAGGCCTGGAGGAGGGGACAGAGAAAGCTTCACAGTGTGACTTAGCCCATACTTGGCTGTGAATGCATTGTGCAGTTATAACCAGGATTTAACAATCATTACCTATTTTATGTGCAGAAACAGGAATTATGAAAAAGTACCAAGGGTCATTTGTTTTCTGAGTTGCGATCTCTTTATTTGGTTAAGTGGTCTGAGTCAACAAAGTCATGCTCTCCTCTATTTCCGAGAGTTTCTTCAGCATCTGGCTCACCTTGGCCTCATCAAACTCCAGACAAAGAAACTCCGATTCCTACAAAACAAAATTGCAAGAACAATAGGTGAGAAAGATAATGGTTTTTCAGGCACACAATGGAGGCAGGATAGCAAGTTCTGGTTTCCTGATGATCCGTGTCCCGTGTCTCCTTTTTTCCTGGTACCATTTAAATAACCTCAGTAGACCCAGAGGTTGGCTACGCACCTACCGAGCAAGAGCAGTACGTGCCGGCAGGCCAGCCAGGGCTGCCAAAGAGGACATAGGAAGGCTGAACTCTGCCCACTTTTCCTTTCAATGTAGGCATCAGTTTGGGTCTCTCCTTAGCTACAGGCTTTTGCAAAACTTGTAGAAATTTAATTATACCTGAGACTTCCACTTTTCTTTCCAATCTGGTGATTCCCAAAGCTGTTGCTGCAGATGCTGGGAACTGCAAAATGGTTGGAGCCGCCACACAAAGCTCATCACATACGAAAACCAGATTTTATATAGGGGAAAACAAGAATCTAAAACACAGTACAGGACATTCCAGTCTGGAAATTCAGGAGAGTTTTATATTCTCTTACACATGGGCCCTAGTGTCAACATAAACTTATGAAGCAAGTTAAGAAGCAGCACTGGTTTTCTCTAAAAAGTCCTGTCACATCCTAAAAAGTAGTTATTCTCTGATAAGATGGATACTGGGATATAGTAAAAGGATCTTGTCAAAGGCCTAGAAAATAAAGAAAAAAATTATGTGTAATATATCTATATATATAAAGTTCAAATGATATGGAACTCATTAATAAACACCAATGTGAAAAGGCCTCCTGAGATCTCCAGTCCATTACCCTTACCTACTGGTATCTCTGTAGTTACAAAGTATTTCCTACAGTGAGCCTGGCAGAAGAAACGTTTGCCCAGAGCGTGACTGTGTACTAAACGTCATTCCAGGTGAAGCACCATCAGTGACAGAGAAACAAATAGAAAATAGTTGAAGATGAAAGTGCAGCCAGTATGGAGGGAGGTTTCATTATGAGACATTGGAATAGTTTTAGCCACCGGAATCACTGTATATCCACTGAACTTCTATGTGTAACACAGACCCTGTGGTGCTTATAGAAGCAGAAGGGCATCTCCAGGTCTCATCTGTTTTCTACCAGACTAAAATGTCTATCGTTATTTCAAAATACGTTTTTTCCCAACACATCTACCCAAAACAATGCAACTTCATCCTTTACATTTATGGAATTAATAGTTAATACACAAGGATAAAATAATCCGACAAATTAAACCCATCAGCTTTTACTAACAACATTGTAGGACTGTTACAAGTGTTTTCTCCCAGGCATCAGGAATAGTTTTACCTTTTACCCTCTCTCGTTGTCCCAAGGATTCATGGGTTGTTTCATTTTTGTAAGAACCAAACCAGCAAGTGAGATACGAACCAAAACGTTGACAGAAGAAGCAAGGGGATCATTTTGTGTGCAATTATCACAAACGGCACTGCCAGAAGAACGCTAACAGGAAAGAAATGAGGTGCCAGAAGTCAGTGATCAGAAAGTCGAGCATGTGGAAGCACATGGAAGAGTTGTGCCAGGGCTTCTGCCCGGACATCAGGCACACGGGGAACTATCAGAGTTCAAGGCAGAAATCAAAACGGTGATTTAAACCTTAAAACTCGAAACTTCCTAAGAAGGAAGACCTCATACAATGAGAGCAGCGTGCACTTTTTAAACTTTTTTTTGTCTTCAAATATCGCTGCCTCTCCCCTAACGCTGGGACTTAGGCGCTGGTAAGTCACTTACCATAGCTACGTTGAATGAGTCAGTCTTTGTGAAATGTTTATCTGCTAACAACCAAATCAGCCAACAGACCAAGGTGCAGAGATCAAGTTATGTATTTAGTATGCGGGTGCTTCTGGTTAGAAAATGTTTTGTAGAATTAAGGAGAACTTCGTCTGAATCAGTAAAGTATCAGTAAAGTTCAGTAATAGTCATGTAACTAAATATATATCATGTAGAATACAGAGATGACTACGAGGAAAGGCCTCTGCCTGAGCAAGCAATTATGCTTATAAACAGGATCCTATTGGAAACTATTACTGTAGGTTGTGGGGTTTTTTTTTTAAATTAATTGTTCATCTCTATAACATTACATTGCAAAACATCACAAAAGTAGCATTAAACATTTGGAATCAATAACACAGATATGAAATCTAGGACTTGGAAGCAAGGGCTCTCTTGCACTGTTTTTCTTGTCCTTGACAATGGTTATTGACACGTCTTAAGGAAAATACCTTGTATAAAATATCTCTGCAAGTATAATTACAGCAAAGCATAATTACAGCTAGTCACTGTGCAGAAAGAAAATGTTTGGTGAGGAATTTGACAGCTTAACTCCATTTCACAGTGGGCTTTCTTGTTTTTTCTTGTCTGATTAGGAGTGCACTGAAAAAAATCTAGGTCAGATCTGCCTGAAGAAGATGTGTTTGCAGGAGATTGCATAAGAAAGCCTGAACGAAACCCTGAAATATCTCTTTATACATTCCTTGATTAGGAAGCACTGGAAAAGTCAAATCTCAAGCAATCCGTTAGTTAACCCCTGAGGCTTTGTGATGCATTGTGCTGAAACCAGATCACAGACCCTTGCTGGAGTAAACCGTTCTCTACTGAAATGAGCAGAAATAGGCAGCGTCAGCCCAACCGGTGCAACTGCTGCAAATCGGGACTGCAAAGCCAATGCCTCTTCAGCTCCCCCAGCTCAATCCCCCCAGTTTTAGCATCCTTGTTTTCCCAGACCTGACCAGAAAAAAGTTTTGAGCTCACTTTCACTGCAGAAGCAGAAGCTTTTCTCACCAACCTAAAAAAATCCCAATATCTGTAACACATTGTAAGTCTTGTTGCACAGACGGCATCTGAAAACAGCTCTTCTCTCCGTAACCTGACCTCTCTTTCCTCAACATGTGTGCCACGGCCACGGGCTGATCTGTATCTTGACCTTTTAGGGAATGACTGGTGGCACCACGCTACGCAGCCCTGGGTCACAGTCCTTGACAGGACGAACTCCAAGGCCAAACTGCTGTTGACTTCTGTGGCTTTCCAGCCACAACTGCACACCTCAAGTCACATGAGCCCATCAACAGACTTCCCCAGGCCAGGGTCTGCCCATGAAGCCCTGAAGATCTGCATACGCTGATTTTACAGCTTAATCACACGGTAAGTATGAGCAGACAGGAGAAGACCCAAGGTCCCAGCTCTAGTGGAGATGTTTTTGCAAGAGCCTAAGGTACAAGGAGGCTTTTTTTTTTTCCTCTTCAGGTTTTGTCAGTTAAAAGGAATGTAAATTGAGCAAAAGGACACTCTTGGATTACACTAAGACTCTGCATGCCGCTTTATACAAGTATAAGTGTACTCATAGAGCATACTTTTACCTATAAAGCAGCTAAAACTCTCCTATGTGGATTGGACGGTATCTAAATAGTTATCACACTCTCATGTGGACCAACCTAAAATGTGAATTGGGCTTTACTTTTATTTAATGCTTCGTTAGTTTATATCATCCACAAAGTTCCAAAGAAGGAGAAAAAAGGAAGAAAAAAGAAGATGGAGCTGTGAAATTAAAACTTCCCATCGCTTCCCTAAGGTGTCCTCCAGAAGCAGGACAAATTTGGTGCCTCTGCTCCTTCTCAGCAAGAAACAAGGCATCACTTTTGATACTTCCTATTGTTACAGAAATTTTCAGCCCACTTGGATCTCTTGTAGTTACGCAAACCCAAAATGAATGAGTCGTTCATTAAAAATAAACCCAGAAGCTAACAAACAAGAACATCAACAGGCTACCGAACACTCACTTATCCGAAGCCACCAAACACACAATGACGGCACCATGAGCCCCTTCACTGGACGGGGACCTGCTGTGGTGAATGTTTCATACTTGAAGCATGAGTAGTGGTGCCTCGAAGCCCTGAAGCGTGGCACACTTGCCTACCAGACCGAAATTTGGACTTCAGCTGAGCCCTTCACAGAAATGGACAGTCTTTGGAAAAAGGCACATGTATGCACAACGAGTGGGGTCATTAGAGCATGTCTGTGTGCAGTGGAAATGGCACGCGCATCCCCACCTTCACGTTGGAAAGCCAAGCTCGATGCTCTCAGAAAGGTGTGGGAATGGACATCCATGTCCTGCAACCGTCTTGGTTTTCTCTCCACGTGCTTTCCCACCCCTCCTCCCATTTCCCTCCTGAGCCTGGGCTACAAAAAAGAGCTGCAAAACAAACATCCAAGAAACACAAACTCCCCCCGGCCATGAATTAGGTCTTACTAGGTTTTTTTCTTTTTCAGGAATAAGAGAGCGCTGCAAAAATATTTATATGAGAGACTAAGAGAAGCACAACTTTCTGTATCTCAGTAACTACACTTAAAATTTCGCTGCTTTTTAACAACTTCTGAGTTCCTCACGGCTAAGCAATAAATAACAATTTTTTTTACTACTCCATGTCACTTTTCCTTCCAAATCACTGAATATTCTGCAGCCAAGCAAATCTCCTACCTCCTCTGTTAACCAGGAAAAACACCAAGTATATTTTACGTAAGTAATTAAGCGCATCACTGGTAAATAAAGACTCCAGAGTCATGACCGTCAAACCTCCCAGCATTTTATGTTAGCTTGGATAGTAAAAACAGCCGGGAATACCTCCAAAATGATATAAATTTCTACCATAATATGCCAGGAGACGACGACATACAGTTTTCCAACTGAACAGCTGCCCCGGTCTCCTCTGCAGAAGAGGTGGTGGGCCAGGAGCCATCTGCAGATTGCATCTGGCTTACGTGCCACAAGTCAACCCACGCTGATCTGTGGCAAGAAGTGTGCGGCAGTTCGGCAGGAGCCTGGGAAAAGATAAGGCGGCCCCCGCCAGCCCCACGGGGTTTCATTGCTCCTCCGTGGACGCTGCCGACTTCCCAGCAAGCGCACCCAGCTGCGGGCACCCTCCTGCTACAAAATTAGGTGCCAGGCATCTTGCTGGGACAGGCTTATCCTTTGTAGCAGGAAAAAGTACTGAAATATATAGAAGGACAACCTGCCTTTGGAGGATTTCAGGCATACTTATACATCTGAATAATATATGTCTTACGTTCAGAAGAAACACAAGGATATATAAAGCCACACACATTACAAGCTAACGAACCATCTTCTTTCATACAGAATTATCTCTGTAAACACGTATCTAAAAAACACCTTTGACTGTAATTCTAAGCACACTAAAGAAATCGTGGGCTTTGCTTACATCAAAGCAGCAGGGTTAGGGTTAAATCAGCGATGTATTAACACCAGATGAATATCTTACAATTCACAATACAAGCAAATTAGGTTGCAAACAGAAAAGCCAGCGGCGGGTTAAATAAAACAATCCCGGAGAAAGCTGCTCGGAGTGGTGCGGTACAAGACGCCGGTCACTAAGACATCACGCAAGCCTGAAGTTGTGGTCAGCCTGCACCACACGGGAGCAAGCACGATAGCAAACATGCACAGGAATTCAAAGCACACTCATCTTCTCCAGCAACACCCACAAGCAGAAACAAATGTCACTTTGTTTCCAAGGCATTAATTAAACAGAAAAGACAAAATACTGATTTCGGAGTAAACCTACAGCCTACCAAATTTCTTTTTTTTTTTGTTTTTTTATTTTGCAAACAAGTATTAAGACGTTGCTTATCCGGAGTAAAAGGAAACGCACGCATGGGCTTAGATATAACCTGCTTCAGCAGCATGAGTTAGGATTACCAAAAAATATTCTCGTCAACTCTCCCACCTCCTCCAAATTTGCCAATTCCATTTAAATACTATTTTAGTAAAACACCTGCAGGGACTACCCTGTAAGTAATACCCCAAGTCACAAGTATAATGGCATTTCAAGAGGAAAATCAATAATGGCCAACTATCTTATCAGCTCCCATTTTATACCTTACTACCCTTACAGAGAGGTACTGATGCTCCCTCCGGGTGCGCTTTCCTCCTCGCCGGCTCAGCACCAGAACAGATTTTGCCTGTGTCAGTACGGTCCAGCTTCCCATTCTCACAACCAAGAACTGCACATTCTCAGTTATCCCTTTTTTTGTTTCTTAATCACTAAAAGATAATAATTGGAGTTGAAAAGAAAGTGTCTGGAAATAGCCAGTGAGGAAACCTAGAGAATTGGCAGAGCGGTAGCACAGACCTGACAGTAATAACTGCACCTTAACTTTACAAATAAAAAAAATACAAATCAGTCAAAGTCCTTTGGACCTTTTTTAAGCAGTGCTCCATCAGGGTCACTTGGCTAGTTTTTAAGTGAACAGATTTAACGCACAAGGTGGCTTCGGTCATTCCTCGACACTCCAGCGCTGCTGGGAGCAGGGGGAGCGGAGGTGGCTCTAACGCAGCGACAGCGAGCTGCCTGCGGAGCCCACTGGCTCCAGTGTTAAAAGGAAGCTGGCAAAAAGCCCCAGGCATGCCGGTGCCCCGGCCAGTGCCGGAAGGTATTAATAGCATGCTCCATGTTAGACTTATTTCTCTAACACGGACAGAAACTAAAAGATATTACCTTCAAGGTTTAGCTGGTCCTGTTAGAGGCTTGCATGATAAAGAAATGCAAACCTTAATTAAAAAAGAAAGAGAAAAGAAAAAAAGAAAAAAAATTCCAAACACCCTCTCCCATCCCAAAAAAGACAAGAGAAAATAAATAAAAGTAATGCCAACCTAACCCAAAATTCAAATTGGAAATTAGACACTTTTTAAAATGGTGCAAGGATGCATTTTCCTTGGAAAAGGCACATCTTCAAGTCATTTTTGCAATGATGCCATCCAGCTCTATCACAGAAGCCTCCCTTCATTGTAGATATTCTTACTTACTCATTACTGTGGGAATTTGCTATTGTACTGCCTGATGGCAGAAAATAAATAACCTTGCTAAAAAACCCCTGATAAACTCACCTCAGCATTATTATTACTGTTACTTGCTTCCAAACCTTTCTAGAGGACCTCTCCTTGACACCTGGTGCACACAATTCAAATGTGACTCACTCCGGTATCGCTGGCACACCCTGAAGGGCTGCTTGGTAAAGAGGTACTGGGTTTTGTTCTGCTACATGTCAAAATACACAACAAGCTACACTTGATCTCCTCGCAGACCATCAGGGTGGAAGATCATCCCAGCACAGAGGGCTTCCTTAGTGCTCCAGGTTTGCTTCTCCAAGGAATAGCTGCTCATGCCATTCCTAGCAGGACTGGGGGGAGAGCGAGACAGAAATGACTTGCGTAATTCATGCTAAAAAAAATAATAAAAGATAATGCATAAGTTACCATGACAATGTTCTCGAAAGTAGGAAAAGAAGACCCAAAAAGAAGAAAAATATTGATTTGAGCTTATTTTTACTTCTTCAAGAATCAGGGCAATACCACATTGAACTGGGTGATTCATGCTAAGTGGAAATACTTTGTGTCAGATGTTTATGAGAGCGATTTATTTTTGCTGCTTAGACTCTCAGATTAGGAACACCTGATAAGTGGTAAAAAGAAAAAAAAAAAAACCTGGGCTGCCAAAAGCCAATGCAGGGCAATAAAAGTACGAGATGCTGCATCAAATCTCCTACCACATTGCATCAATCGTGATCCCACTGCAAACTTCTGAAGCTATTTTTAGATTCATTAATATTCTACAAGATACACTGGAACATAAGATAATGACAGCAAAGTCTAGATAATTCCAGAAAAATTGGAATGGATGGCAATCCATTGATTTCATATGACCACATTTCTGACAATACCAAATTCATTATTTTTAATTCAATTCAGAGCCATTTTTGCAACAAACCTATAATCATGGCCTTCAAAAACGCTAAGGTAAAGTGCAATTCATTTCCATAACACTGTATAAAATAAAGCACAAATATTTGTAACTGAAAGTGCCTTCTAATTCTTCTACCTTATTTTGGTATTACATGAACCAAGAATCTCTTAAGCGAATGATTATTACACCCACATAGGAAAAAAAAAAGTTAACCCGCTTGCAGATTTTTTAATACTTTTAATGTAACATCAAGCCTGTAATAACACAGATTAAATAGATAAAGGATTGTAGAAAATGGCATAATTCCAGGAGCGTAAGACTAGGTCTCTGACACTGCATGGCAAATGTAATGTCATTGCTTTTACGATATCAACCTACTGAAAATAGTCCATCTAGTATTTTATACCCTACATGAAAGATGAGTATTTACAGCTGCAGAGATGCACATGCTTTAACCTGTTGGTCTTTGTGCCTTTTGGAAGCACAGGTTTCTTTTCAGAAAGTGTTACAGGCAAAAAAACCCAAACCATTATTTTAATCAGTATAACTAATTAGAAGGAAGCATACACTGAAGTTTTTATACATTTCACATCATAAAGAATTAATAAGAAAAAAGACAACTTAATACTTTTATGCAAGCTTTATATACTTTCTATATGGCTATGCTGTTTTCAAATTGGTGATATTAACCTGCACTGGTTTTTGTAAGCCTTCCAACTTCCTCTCTTTTTGATTTTTTAAAAAAATCACTTTGACTTGTACGTGTTTCCTTTTTTGAGCTGTTGTAACCTTACGTTTTCCCATACCTCGCCCAGAGAGCAGCATCCCGTCTGTGCACTCCCCCTACACAAACTCTGTATTACAGGGATTACTTGCCCACGCTTCCACTTAAAAATATTATCCCACAATGCATAAATACAGAGGTTGACAATGAACAAATGGTGGACGTCTAACACGGATAATTAGTCTGCGTTTGTGATTAGTGATCTCCTGTTTCTTTTCATTACTGAAAGAGCGCTCAGTCATAACCGCTGTGTTCCAGATGCTGCCAGGACACTGCTCATTCATTATCGATGTCGATTAGCCCAAACCCTCAGTTGTTTCGGAGAAAACACCGCAAATGTCTTTCCTATGAGGGCAAAACACATTCAAATACCCTGAATGCGGAGCCACTTCATAGGGCAACTTGCTGTGGCCAGAAAGGAAAGGTTATAAAAGCCACAATTCTTTTGATACCAACAGCTGTAACGTTTTATGTGGGCTTATGTGATTGATTGCCACTTGCTCAGCTTGCTCACCTGGTTCCTCCAACACCTTTTTACAACATCTTCAAGTAGTTGCGACTCAAGTTACCCCATAAAATGCCTTTCCAAACCTGCTGCGGTCATTGGCCATCACGAGAGGTTAACAGAATGGAAAACCCTTTATGGCTCTCCCTCGCTGAAAAGCGGCATATGTTTAAACATATATAAGGTGCAAGTATTTTGGCCTCCTGTCTGTTCACAGTTCAAGTCTCTAATTATAAAACTGTGAATTTGATAGGGAATTCCCAGTGATTTCTCCAATCCCGTAGTCAATCCGCTTCATAAATGTGGAGTGATTGAAATGCGTTAATAATAATTGTTTAAAAATAGCCTGGTTTGTCCTCCCGAGTCCCACATCCCAACACTGAGCAACACTGAGCAGCTAAGGTGGCAAAGTCAATCATCCCCATGAAGCTGCATCGGCTTCATTTCAGCACTTGGTAAACAGGCAAAGAGATGCAGAACCTAAAATCCCTCTGGTGTAGCCACGGTTTGAGATATCTACCCCATTTTTCAGAAACCTGCAGTGTTTTTAATAGTGCTCCATACCTTTTCAACACGGCTCCGACCACCTGCGGTTGTAAGCGTATGGCTCTTCGCAGATTTACCCGCATCTGCCTCGGGCACCCAGAAAATGGGGAACATCTCGTTGGGAAACGACTCTGAAGTGCTTAGCTGTGGCCAGCTTCACCAAGCCTCACGCCAGGGCTTTGTGGACTGAAATAAGCTGGGAGGTTGCGTTTTACTGTCTTATGCATGAGGTTGTCTCTCACCTTCTGGCAATGCCCTGTGTCCTACCCTTGCGTAGCCTGTTCATCAGCCTGAACCAGAGCTGGGTACCTGCAGCAGGGCCCAGAGCATCCAGAGGCTGCATTTCCACTCTGGAACGTGCTCGACCCAGGCAAAATCCTCTAGGAATTGAGCTGCTGGACAAAATCTCTATCAGGTATGCACAAATCAAATTTTCAGAGGCTCTTAAATTTTTTAAGGCAATTTTTTTTTCATAAGAACACCAAGAGGGACCTTCCTGACCTTGCTGTAAACCTTGAGCTTACTATTTCCAAGTTTTTTTTCTCCCAAAAGCATTACGGCACTTCCTATATGAAAAGATATTTAATTAGAAACCCCAGAACATTTTTCCCTCCTAGTCTTGATCTTGGAGATGGACAAACCAGTTTGGGGAAGGATTCAGCCTGGCATGGGAAATACTGACCATGTAAGTTGGTCAAAACCAAAGGCCACTAAATATAGGGTTGGGTAATCCTAACTAAAGGCATTGCCATCACCGTTGCCTTCTTTAGATAGGAATGGAGTTGTGGTAAGAGAACAAAAAGTCTTATGACCTAACTCCTGGTGCAGGAATGAAGTGTGAGACACCTCTGTATCTAAACTTATTTCTAAAAAATAACCGCCCCCCAACTCTTCTCTGCCCCTACGGACACTATTTTGACGCAGACAGCACATCAAACCTGTTTTCAGTTGAATTCCAGCATCTTTGAAAGCACAGCTGAGCTCAAGAGTTCTTTCAAACTCTAAAACAACGAGCGTGGGACGTTTCATCTTTAACAGGGGCATTTTTCTCCTGCTGCTTGACGGGCTTGAAGTAAATAGGTGTAACAGCATGCAAAATAAATCATTTCACCTGCTTAGTCCACTGACACTTTCTTGGTGACACTGGTATGCAACTCTGGTTTGGTCTCGAGCCCAACTGTTATGTAGAAGAAGGTGTAAACAAGCAGAGAGTTAAAATCACCCACTGAGAAATCACCAACTAAGAAATGCATTTGCTTTCTAACTATTCTTTGCACAAACTTTGTTTCCATTAGGCAAGCTTAAAGGACCTCCGTGCAGGTGGGCTGCAGAGACGTATATCACTTCATGTGCGTATTAGGGAGAAAGCCCTGCGCCTCCCCTGCCCTACAGGCACAGCCGTTTCCTCCTTACAACAAGAAGAAAAAGTCTAGAGAGCCGGGACTCTTCAAGATCGAGGCTTATTAAGGGAGAATTTAGGGAGAATTTATTTAGGTGCTTGTGGTCAATTTTTGGAAATCATAGAATCAGAGAACAGTTGGGGTTGGAAGGGACCTTTAAAGGTCATCTAGTCCAACCCCCCTGCCATGGGCAGGGACATCTTCAACCAGATCAGGTTGCTCAGAGCCCCGTCCAACCTGACCTTGAATGTTTCCAGGGATGGGGCATCTACCACCTCTTTGGGCAACCTGTGCCAGTGTTTCACCACCCTCACTGTAAAAAATTTCTTTCTTGTATCTAGTCTGAATCTACCCTCATAGATCGGTCATCACTGGTCTAACCCCCATTTGGATAGACCGGTCATCACTGGTCTAACCCCCATTTGGGAGATGGTGCATAAAAACTTTATGCGGAATCATGTTAATTCTGTAACAAACACGGTTGCCAGGTCCCCAATCACCCTAAAAGTGTAAATTAGACTGAAACATTTTTCCTCCTTTAGAAGAAAGCTTTTGGGGATCCTATACAATTCCAGTGTCTGTCATAGGATGCAATCTTAGGGAAAGCGAGGTTGAAATACTACGTTTAACATTTGTATTTATTTTTCTCCATGTGAACTCCCTAGTGCATGCCTACAGATATCGGGCAGGGCTTAAGAGGTTTTAACAGAAAAAAAAAATTACAGTGATACCTGCAAGTTTCACCAAACTGTACAGAGAAGTATATAAAGACAGCATTAAAAAAAAAACTTAAAAAATTAAATTACCTTTGTATCACTGTGAGATTTGAATCAACACATGTATTTAAAAACTAAAGGAAATACATTATATTTCTGGCAGGGTATCAGGTTCTCATCTTACTTCTTAATCACATTTTTCTCCAGCTCATCTCAGCTCCCCCGCTGCTGGTAGTCCTTCCACTGCCGGTGCTCACAAGGTACCAGAGACCAGAAAGCTCCATCATCATTTATTTGAGCTCTGCTGTGTCAGCTCTTAACTAACGAAGAGTCTCTCAGTGGAACCACTGCAAGGTGATGTACTTTCCTCCGAAAGTCCCCCGCAGGGGACCTTAAAGGGTAAATGTCCTTCCTCACTTATGATCGTTCCTTCCTGTGCTGATCTGCATTTTTCTATTTCTATCTTGTTTGACAGCTGTACTTGTTTTCTTGCGCCATATTTTGTTTGGTTGGTGTTTTTAAGTCTGCTCACAGAGCTGAAATATTAGTCTACAGCTTTCTCTATACATGTTTAATCTCCAGATACCTAGGCTAGTCTCTGTTTTTTCAGTCTTGTAGTACTTAATTGCCGTATGAAATTAGTCTAAGAAAAAGAGAGCCCGTACTGGAAGGATGTTCTGCTTTTACCCTAAATTCATCTTCTCTAGTGAGAACATCAATCAGACCTGGAATTCATATTCATGACATTTTAACCTCCCTATTATCTAATGTGGGAATCATTCAGCATCGCAAAAAAATTAAAATCAAGCATCACTCAGCATCATAAAAAAAACCCTTTTCAGAATCAAGTTTCAACTATTTTGTGATATTATTCACCATTTTCTTAAATGTATCGGAAAGTACCGTATTGTAATATCAAACCCTCTGTGCCACCGGAGCATGTTTTTGTTACAGGGCATCACCAAGACTGGTGTTTGCAGACCGTGCATTTAGTTAAGTCTTAATGACATAAGGAAATCTCTGTGCTTTTAACTTAACTATTTATTTAATCAAATCGGTGTCAACCATGTTCCTCTCAGTTACTGCAACATTTACTGACAGGAAAACAGGAAGGAGCTGTGGGGTTAAGAATTACTTTTATACCAACTACATACACACAGTTTAAGTAATCTGCATTTAAAAATAATCTCACAGTCAAAGAATACAGTCAAAACCCGAGCAGAGAATACCTGACCTTTAGGAGGCTGCGTGACTTGGGATCCTGGCATATTCTGGCTGAGAGCACTATCAGCTTGCAGGCTTAATAACTTGGTTAGCATCCCCCAAAACAGATCTCTTTTGCTCCCTTGCAGCTCTTTAATGTTTTGGTTTATCGGTTACATAAAGGATTCAAGTGCCCATTAATGTCCAGCCTAAAAGTATTAGACCGAATATAAAAGCTGAGTGGAAATTAATACCCTAAGACAGTACCAGTGGCCTTATTTTCCGTGGCAGCAGGCAATGCTGGCTCCTGTTGATGGCAATGGCTAAAAGATCTTGGCTTTTTGATGCCAATCTGTCTTCAGCGAGGACCATACCTGGTTTGGTCAAAGAAGAGACCGAAGATCAAAATGACTCTGAATCAGCATTTTGGAATAAGAGGTGTTTAAAACTTTCTTTTCTGCTCCATTCTGAACTGTGTGCACTTGCCCTGCGGTCTAAAAGGCACCTGGATTGCCTGAAACAGAGAAGCAGATCAGGGAGGGGAGTCCAGGGCATGTTGCTGAAACATTTCAACACACGGAGCTGAACCAAAACTACAACGCTGTTCATTTTGGTTGCTGCAAGTTTTGCAAGTGCTTAGTAAAGGCCATGCAAATCCTCCGCTGGTTTGCACCTCCGAACAGTGCCAGGCAATGCCCTCAAAAGGTCCCATATTCAAAAAGTTCCTATATTCTTGCACCTAAGCTCTTAGATCAGCACGACCTGGTTACAGCAAATACGTTTGTGCCTACAAAATGGAATTTTTCATAAAGTAATTTTTCAAGGGCATTTGTTTATGCACATCTATCCCGGCTGTGTTTATAGCATCACAGCGATGCCAGGCATCCATTTGCTCCAGGGTATTTTACCACCCAGAGGGGGAAGAGCACAAAGCCTGGCAAAACAGATCCTCGCAGGCACACACACCACCAGCAGCATCCCCATCTCGTTACAAAAACATTAACCCTCTGTCCCTGGCACACTGGTGCACCACGCAAATCCTGAATTACACACGAATATGCCTCTAAATGGAGAGTAAAAAGTTACTCTCATTTGCACAGAAGGACTCATCTAAAAATAAGAAAACAGTGTACCAAAGGCTTGAAAAGGCTGCAGTTCAGCATGCGTTCAGCTGGGTTTTCCTTCTTAAAATATATAACAAGACAAAGTGGCCAGGCCAAACAGGCTTTTTTTTTTGCTGTTTTTACGGCATTTATCTATAGCTTTTCTGATGATCTGAAAACAGAATTTATGGGGACAAAAGGGACTACTTAGTTACATTGCCACTGCAAACACATCTTCTCAGTGGGACCAAAATAACTATACCTGTTTCTTTTCAGTAATTCAAATGTATGAACTTACAAGGAGAAAAAAGCCAAATTGAAAAAAAATTGTTTTATTTAATTTTTGATATTTTTTTCTCATTTCTTTTAGAATGCAAACTGCTGTCTTTCAATTTGCTATGAGAAACCTCCCATGGAAAGGAGGGCAGCCACGTATTTGCAGTCCAGCCTGTTTTACAGCCTCTCCAACACTGCTGCTATTGCTGTCCCAAAGCCTCGGGACAGGCATCACACCAGCATTTATCAGTAAAACAGCAGCTCTTGCTGAGTGTGGTGCAAAGATAGTGGGAATCTCTGCACCGACTTCAGTGACCTTTGGATCAAATGCACTAAAATATCAGCGTTACGTGCGGCAGCGAGACACCAGAGGAATATAGCTCTCTGCTGAAAAAAATGGAGAAGCTACAGATTTGCATTTTTCTTTGCCTTTTTTTTTTTTTTAAACACAGAATATGTCCTTGCTAATACTTGCTGCATGATACATAACTCCTTTTTTTCCTCCCAGCCTCTTTCCTTGTGTAAGAGGAAAAGCAAAGGCTCACGATGAAAGCTGACGCTGTAGGTGCAATCCTGCAAAGAGATTAGCGTGGGAGGACACTTCTGCCTGTGCAGAATCCCACTGAAGTCAAGGGGCCATAAGCTCTGCCCACACAGCTCTCTTTGCCTCAGCTAATATTACAACTTTGCTTTATTCAAGCTGCAAGTTCAAAATTCTTCCTGAAGATGAATACAGGCAATCAAATACGAACTCTGCATTACAGTCAATGCACCTCACCTGGATTCTTCTGTTTAAAAGTCTAATCAGGACACCAGTTCCCAACACGATCCCAAAACCAGCCTTGCCATGAAGATTGTTTTAACGCATGGCACTTCATAGTCTTCTTGACAGGCATCATGTTGAACCCTATCTTTTTTTAGAAAGATAAAAGATTCAAAGAAAAGTCACCTGATTTTGGTTGACCTCTTGTTCTCAATTCAAGGGCAAGTGGTACTGAAGTAGAAATCATTTCCATAACTGAATTGCAGAGCAGTCATTTAACAATTAAGAAGTGATCTGCTCGGCATATGAAAACTGAATATGAAAATAAGCATGTGAGAATTGGAGATACCTCTGCACAAAGAAAGGCTGCAGCTCCTCCACGTCAGATATTTAACTGGTTATCTCTTTTTTTTTCCCCATGAACAAGGGGAGGAAAGGGCGATGAAATATAGAAGAACTTAACCACTTCTCCAGAGGAAAATGGAGATGATGTGAACAGCCCATTTAGCTTTCTGTGTCTTTGAAGCAGACGAAAGTCTCTCTTTTTTTTCTCTCCACAACAGCAACCTTTCTTTTTTTGGTCTGCATCCAGTTTGGACATTAGCGTTTAGCACAACGGACGCATTTCTCGTTGGTAGTACATCTGTAATGCCGCAGCCTTGTTCTCCTGCATCAACAAAATGTAAGATTTGTGACTGGTTCCCCTTGGCAGATGTAAGGTCATCGCTCTTGCTGTAGGACTGCGAGAAATAGGATGTGTTTCATCTCCTTCCCATTCCTGCCATCAGACTAAACATGTCCTAAGGACCAACCTAAGCACCGAGGACCTTTCCTCGTGGACCTCATACTGGCCTGGCACATCATGGCCATGAGGGTGCAGTGACACCACCCCGTGCCTTTTCACTTCAGGTCTTGAGTGGAGGGACAAGAACCAAGCCACGATTTGTAGCAGCTCTCGGAAAAAAGAAAAGTGAATTGTGCTGTCATTTAAGGTAGGGAGAAGAGCAGTATTACAAAACCCAGCGCTCCTCCTGCCTTAAGGAAGCAGGGAACGGGAGGAGGATGTGCAATACTGAACGCTGTTGCCTGGTTTTAGACAGCTGTCCTAAAGCTGTATAATAAAAGTATAATAAGTATACTAAAGTATAATAAAATTTGTGAGTGGGCCTGTGTCCTTAGATGTGCGTGTTTCTTCTCCTTTCAAACATCAAAGTACTACACCTTTTTAATCCTTGCAAACCTAGGGGTTTGTACCGATGGCTGATTTTTCTGCTGCACTCTTGACCAACAGACACTAACAAAGCCAGAACTAACAGGGCACCATAGTAATAAAAATACTTGTTTCTGGTTTAAATATCATGCTTTTCAGTTTCCCTGCTTACTGTCCTACCAAAGGGCTGGGAGGTAGAGGAGATTGTACGGAAAGATTTGGACTGTTTTGGGGGCTAGTAGGGCAAAAAGGGGCCTGCATATAAAGGAAAAAATGGCAACGAGAACAGGGAACATCTGCCTCCCCTCCTTGCAGGGTTTTCACATCTCTCCTCACCCTGCTAATGCCTATTATGTCTTTCTATGTCTATTACGTCTTTCTTCAAGGTTAGGAGACAACAGCTAGCACAGATTTTGCAGCAGCAGTAAATAATTAAATTTTCAGGTTTATTTCCTCCCATTCCTTAAGCTTGCTTTTATCCGCACCGCTGCTGAATGCCAAACAGGGATGTTCACTGACCATCCAACACTGGCACCCCTGGCTTTCCCTTCCTTTGCAAGCCTTTACTGCTCACACGGAGCTCAGAGAGGTTTACAAAATCCAAATGACTCCTTCTCCGAAGCATCATTCCGCCTCCCCTTCAGAGATTTAAAAAAAACCCTCATCTTGGCTATATTAATTAGCAAAGCTGGGTTCAACTCATGATGGCTGTTGTTCGTATCTACCACAAAACCGTAGTGATTAATTTCTCGGAGCCTGCCAAACCGTTTGCAAGAAGAGCACAGGACAATGCATCGGCGTCACTGCAGACGAAGAGAGAGGTGCGTTGGCAGGGCTGCGCGGAGAACGCCAGCATGAGCTTACCTGCATTATGCTTGATGCAAAGCCAAAAGCGGCGTTTAGTTTTCAGGAGGACTAAATTCGCTCATAAATTGAAAACCAAGTTTGATAAATAGCTAAGAAGTTGTAAGAAAAATGGACACGGTGGCATGCTGGGCTTATTGCATTCATTTCGCTCCACTGTAGGCTCGGCAACGTACCACTGGACGTTATAAAATGTGCCATCATCCTGAGATAAAGTATGCTGGGAAGCAGCTTTCCATTTGGAACGGCCTTTCTCCCCACAAGCCCAATTAACAATTTTGGAAACAAATTGTAGATACATAAAGAAAATTTCACTACAGTGATATTTTCTAAAATATCAGCCTGGGTTATAAAAAGTGTGTTCGTGCTATAGAGCTCCTAAAATAACCAGGGAGTGAAGATGCCATTTTTGACCTCCTTCGATTGATTCTCCAATAAACAAGTTCTTGATGAGAACTCAGCATTATCATTTAATGGGTTTGTGCTACTTCTGTATGCACCCGTTTAACAAAGGACTGTAATTAAATGCTGATAAAATACCTTATCTTGGCATTACAGACCTCAGCTTCTCATTTCAAACCAAAGCGGTGGCAGCAATAGGTTTTTGTTTGGGTTTTTTGTTGTTGTTGTGGCAGCAGAGCAGGGGAGGACACCAGGCACCACGAGCATCCCCTGCACCAAAAAAGTAACAACAAAAGAGTAACTTCCAAAAAAGTAACTTCCACTATAGCTTTTAACAAAGCCAGTCAGTCACATGAAGAAATCAAACACATCTTTGGTGCACTATAAAAACAGAACCACACACCCCCGCTGAAAAACATCCCAGAGATGCTTTCCGGAAGAAACTTCTAACGTCCTGTTGAATCCTGTGCTACTGTAAAGGGGTTGATACAGATTTCAGGCCACTGCTGAATTTTAAACAATAAGATAGGTACAGACAACATCAGACTTGGCTTTTTCTTTTTTAACCTCTTTTTTAACCTCACTGGGTTTATCTTATCACACTGCTCTTCTCAATACGATTTCACTCTTTCTTCCCTCCATCATAGCAAATGATGGAGGGAAGAAAGAGTGGACGAACCGTTCAATGGTTGTCTTTGAAGGTGGGTACACTAGCTTGGCTGTGTTGATATACAGATATATGTATTTCTATGTTTCTTTATATATTATCTCATCAGATCTGAGGAAATTCTGATACAGCAGTTTTGGATATCATTAAAAAACCCCCAATGTCACCAAACTAAAAAAAAAGGTTCAGAAATATGTGAACTCTTTGGGAGGACTGATAGCAAAGTGTCTGCAATAGCTGGCAAAACTCTGCCTAACATTTCTTCCCTCTGCCAAGAAGAGTTGTCCTTCACTGAACCGGGGATACCGTATCCCTGACTTTTATAATTTTCCCTGTAACATCAGGCAATCCTACACAACTTTTTGACCTTACAACAGACTTGGACACCACTGAGGCTGAAACCAGGCAAATCTGAGCGATGTCTGCGGAGTTATACCCGACAACGACCACCCCTACACTTCATTTCACCCAAGCACATTGGACACTGAATTCGCAGGCAGTCCTGTATTACGCCTCAAATGCATCCTCCCTGTCACGGGTCACCACCTCTTTTTGACTCAGGTGCTTAGTCTGTATTTTGAGGTCTCTTAAAAGCAAAAGCTGAGGTAGACCGAGAAATGCGTGTCTGTGCATACACACACTTTGTATATATGCAGCCACAAATGTATACCTACAGGCACCGAGTTCTGTTCAACAAGATGCGATACGGAATCAAACACCAGGACGTTTCTTTGCCTCCACTTCCAAGCTTCCTTCCAGTCAACGCTCCCTGTGAAAATAAAAAGCTCTTCTCCATTCCCATCACACAACCACCCTAAAGCTTTCTGAAAGGTTCTGCTTTTGACGTGATAACCTCTCTGCATCAAGCTTCGTCATCCGTATGATTTCTGACTAGCTTTTGTGTGCTCTATTTGTGGCAGGTGGCTTTCTCCAAAAGGAGGTGATGATGATATAGCCAGTCTCTTACCACCGGCCTTCGGGGCGTCACAGGCACTGGGAAGTACACACGGTGGCCCACACCGTGGGAACATCTTGACCAAAAGTTTAACTGGCATCTGGGAAACCACATTTTGGATGAGGGGCTAAGAGCTTGAAGGTGTTCGCTTAGGACAGCCGTTGCCCTGCTGGATGGGGAGCTGGGCCTGGGAGAGCGCAGTCACACCCCGGGCTGGAAAGACTCGATGGTCAATCCTGAGCAGCAACTTCACGGATGCATTTGAAGCTCAGACAGCACGAGGCCCTACGGGACTCTTCCTCGAGGGAAAAAACAAGTTGGGATGAGAACAGACCTGGCCGCTCAGCGCTTGAGAGAGGTGGTGAGGCATTTCCCTTGCTGGAAACCTCTGCCAACCCTGGATGGATAACGCGCTCTCCTCCCTCCACTGTCCTCCAGCGCTGCTCTTGATGAATGCGTGTGATGAAATCTCCACCATGGAACCTCCGAGAAAGCCAAAATCTTCCTGAACAGGGGACTAATTTTAGTGCTCCCACTACAGATGAGCCTCAAAAACATGGAGCAGTACTTGCACTGCATCACTGTAGAGGAGTTAAGGAGGAGGCAAGAGGGTCACTGTCCATGACTTCGTCACGGGCCAGGTTAAAAAACACCTCAGACAGTATTTTCCATCTGGACCAGTCCTCCAATGCAACTCCCTTTTTCTTGCTAGTTTTTTGGTTGCCTCGGATTCTGTGTCTCAAAATGGTCATGAATAGGAAATAATAAGCAAATACAACATCTCCACTTATTCCTACCATACGTTATACATTCTTTGTGAGCAAAACGACCAGGACTTTTTAAAATTGTGGTGAAGCATATTTTTAACTGTTACTAAAGATATAGTGAGTCATTAATGATCTGGGCGCCAGAAGACTGTGCTTTCTGAAGTCATCACTGCTCATTATTTCAAGAAAACAATTAGTCAAAATTAAAAACGAAGCCCTAGAGCTTCCAGGAACTGGATACTGTTCTTTGAATCATTCATGAACAGGATGGAGACAATAAAGGCCGTCTGGACCATCCCCTCACTCCTTTGTAATGGGTATAATAACTAAAGACAAGTTCATCAGTAAGGGACAATAAAAATACAGATTCCCTTCAGGAGCTCCGGACGGGGAGGATGGAGGGATGGAAACACTGAAAAATGATTCTTATTTACTGACCTGGCTGCATTAAACTCCAAGCTACATACTTTTTATTTTTAAACAAGAGTCTTAAGCATCTAAAAATAGTAGCCTGAGAGGAATACTCATACTGGAAAACCAAAGCAATAAGCTCAGATAAAAAAAATGTAGTGTTTAAAAGTGGGATTAGACTTTTTCAAGACAACACATTTAGAAGATAGTGTATTACCAGAAACAGAACTGAAGCCATTTCTTTTCATTAAAAAATGAATCACCATACTTTTCCCCAGCTATAACCCATTTATCTGACTATGAGGAGCCAGCATTTGATGTTCTAATCTCTACAGATTCACCCACTAAAATATAACTACTGCAGGGGCAAATAAACCCTGGTACCTGTGTCTAAAGCGCTGGTAGCACCATCTGAAGTTCTTTAGTCTCAGATGCTGCATCTGTAAGGACAGATGCACTCTGCTCGATGAGATTTATTGCTATTAGATAAAACGGCCAGAAAAGCAGCTTTACTAATTTTTTGTCTCAGATAAAAGCTCTAATCACTGTCCTCTTAGTTTTCAGCTATAAAGGGCAAAACCGAGTTGTGGTGGTTTTTGTTTTTTTTTTTTTTAAAGGAAAAAACCAAAACAAAAAACCCAAACCCACCACATGTTTGGCGTTTTGGTTACATCATCCCCCCCGCGCCCTCGCTGACCCGAGAGACAGGCTGCCGCAGCGAGATCTCTCTGCAGGCGCAGGCGTGTGCCACCAGCGGACAGCTCCCAGACAGGGGAAGCAACCAGCGCAGTTGCTCACCTGGGTCTGAATTTACTTACAGAAAGAAAAAAAACCTGGTTTATTCCTCAAAGGGAATCTGGACCGTGAAGCCCAGGGGATATTTTTTCCTAAGGATACCTTTACAGTTTGCAACTTTTTGCGCTTAGTCTGTGATCTACTTTTTCCTCCTGCCCAGGACTCTCTCTGACATGGCTTGTCCCCGCGTGATTCAGAGCAGGCATTTCGGGACTCTTCACTGACAGCAGGAAACACAATTATCAAGTGGAAAAAAGACGAATCCTCTACAAAGCCAAGTTTCACATCTCTTCTTCGGAAAAGATGGCATCAGCACCCCCAAAAAAGTGAATCATTTGAATGTGTTACATTCAATTCCTATCTGAAACATCCCCCTCGATAACTTCTTGGCATCGTGGTTGTAACTGCTGACATTTTCTAGCGGCGAGCAACGGCTCTAATGCCAGTGTTAAAAGCACAGAAATATTATAAATATATAATGAAGCCTGAGAAGAGCCGCTTGCTGTTCCTTCTGCTGACTTAAACATCACACTTTGGTTTGCAGTCCAGAACATCCCATAATGAGAGCGAAGTAAGTAGCTGGCCAAGGATTAAATCTAACACTAAATCTAACACTAAATCTAACTTGTCTTCCTCTTTTTCACGCTGGCAGAATACCCTCTCCGGTCTCTATCTCATGTCATCTATTTTAGCTTTTCTGATTCATATCTCATCTCTCCGTCTCTGCAGAAATAGAGAAGACCACCACTTGTGCTTTGATTACAATAACCCTTCCTTGGGACAGCCTTTGGTGTATGTTTAAGGCATCTTTACGTTCAAATTGCAATACAACATTCACTCCTACCAGGGTGGCTATGTGATCACAGCAAAGAGAGTGGAAAGAAAAACCAATGTAGAAGAACGGCATTTATTATTTAAAAAAAAGAAGTTGTTTCTTCCTCTTAATCTTCCCTTGTTGCTTTCCATTAGCAGTTTGGTAACTAGAGAGCATTTCTTACAACACGTTTTCAACACGCCTAATGCAGTGGGTTTTATTCTGGAATCCTTGAACCACTTTCAAGACATGAGGGAGAGTTAACTAAGAAAACTAATTTCATGGTTTTGCTTTGGAACCACCTGCGTGTGCCACTTCCAAAGGGTCCAGTACCTCCAGCAAAATATTTTGGGCTCCACAACTCAGAAAAGATGATCCCACACTGCAGGCACCATCCCAAGACTATATGAAATGAAAAGGGGCTTAATCCAGGCCGTGTGCTATATTCATTTTGAGATCATGTCACTTCTGTCCTTAATACTGCTGTTTTGCTGGTTTTTTGGTCCGCTATCCATGGATTGAGTATCTCCAGCGGCAGACCAGTACCTATCAAATGCAAAAACGGGGCATTTAATAGAAGCAGTATTTAAAAAGCAGTCCTACAGCTACTGGTGGATCTGCTGGTTAATATTTATACCTCTGCTAAAAGCAGCTTTGAAAAGGCACTTTTTCAGCCACATGTACAAATGTTAATGATTTATGTGCTTCTGCATGAAGAGGGGAGGAGGAACAAGTGTAGCAAAAAGATAACAATAGTAGGAAAAAGGTTGTTAGGGAAAAAAGGTGTAAAGGTCAAAGAACGGAGGAATGGTCCGCCCTTAGAGCTACTAAGTGTAGCAGCTTACAGTAAATGAAGGACGGTACAGTTTCATTTTGGGGAGAAGACAATTTGCCAGTCAGTACAAAACTCCATTACAGCAATTTTCCAACTTACCAAATTGGTCCACAGAAAAAACCAATTTTTTCAGGTGTTTTTGCTGCCTTTCATTTGATGTTTTAATAGATGACACAAGCAGGCAGCACTCTTTGAAGTAAATACAGAAATGTTTCTTGTTGGGAGGGGAGAAAACCCCTGCAAAACCTTTACCGCTCCTTTCACATCAGGCACTACAGATGTAACTGCCTAACGTGCACGAAAGACTTCTTGCTGAAGAAATCAAAATTAGTGTGTACTTTCTTCCTCTTTCTTTTAGCGAACAAGCAGACGTAACTGGGCATCTAAATGAGCCATCTGAGACTTAATTTCCATGAAACACAATACAACTTAGGATGGAAAAGCAAAATTTGAAGCAGCCTTTAAACAAAGTCTCCTATTCAGAAATACTCTTCAATGCCTTAGCATGATTTTGAAGGTTTGTTAATGCGTTAAAGTATTTCTTATTAAATGGCACGCATCAGAAAAAGCCTGAAACGTGATCAGACTTTTCAGCAGTTTTGCTCCTCGCGTGACAAAACACCACTGCTGGCTGGGGAGGGGGGGGCTCCTTCTTGATGGCCCTTTCTGAGAAAGGGCTATCGGAAAGCTGCCATCTCCCACTGCACGACAACAGAGCCACTGCGCTGAATTGCTCTGCTGGAGGTCTTTCTCATCTGCTTCTTTGAAGTTTCCTTTTGCTTAACCCAAAAAGTTCTTAAAATTGGAGCTGTGCCTGGAGCTCTTAGGAAAAGCACAGGCAGGAAGGCACGTACAAAGCACCCCACTCATATGAAGAGAACAGTAAGGCATGGGTATATTTTGAATATCTAATCAAGGACCAGTTTTACTATCAGAATTTTATATTACCAAGAATTTTTATTACTAGAATTTTATTATCAAGGACTGGTTTTATTACCAGAATTTTATATTCTGCACTATTTGGATGGACAGCACAAGAAAGCAAACATCCCTAATTCAATAATGTGAATCCTACCACAGCAAGGAAGTTCACGCAAAACTTTTGATTTAATGCCTGAGCCGGTCTGGTTATTTGAAACAGAGATGCTAGTTCACGGGGCAAGCAACTACCTTCACAGTTTCAAACCCAGAAATTCAGTAATCCATTAGCAGTCATTAGTCTTCCATTTAATTTCTGATGCCCTTACTGTTTTGCTCATGGATTATCCAGTTCTGCATTAAAAATTGTAGACATAGCATCAGAACTCATATTATACAAAGCCATAACGTATTCAGTGTGAGAAGAGTTTGATTAAGATTGCAAACCTGTTGTATAAGCTTTACAGGAAACTGGATTGTGCGTGGATTTCATCTTGATCCATGTGTCTAGCCTATAATCTAGTTTCCAAAAATGTCACTGTAGCTCCCTCTTTGTAAGAAAAAGAACATGAAAATGTTTGAGAGGAAGTGATGAGATGATACTTGCTATGAATAAGAATGTTTATATTGGTGATGAATTAATGTTTGCATAAATGTTTGTGTGACACGGTGGTTTTTTCCTTCAGTGAGCTTTACATGAATTTTATATGTATTTACCATCTATTAATGATGGTACCTATAAAACCAGATTGATTTCCATTAAAAAAAGAATTTTAAAGAAGCAGGGAAGGTCCTCACAAATCAATTGCCTCTGTCAGATGACAACAACTGGACTTGTTTTTAAGTCATGGTTTAGCAAGAGATCAATACAAGCTGGCAATGGCAGCTAAGAGCCAAATTCAAGCTCGGATGAATTTTCAGAGCTGCAAGATAGGCTTTTGCATCTTAAAACTGTGAGGAAGGTGAAGGGATGTGAAAGACCCAAGATTATGGCCAAGGAATCTTTCAGATCCTCAAATCTACAGAAGAAAAATTACATCTGAGACTGGCCACCTTAGAAAATGAAGTCTCGGCAGCACGCAATCCCATCCCTCCTCCCACCCAAATCAAGGGGAAAGCAAGTGGTGGCTCTGTGAATCTCTCTGTGCTGGGGAGGACTGATCACTAATGACCAGGAGAAACAATAGGCAGAACTAAAAACAATGGGATTGGCTCCCGTCTGCAGCTCCAGACATTGTTCCGGAGCATCCATGAGCCTGAAGGAATTTTAAGTCCCTGTCACCTGTATTTGACTTTTTTTTTAAAGGGATGCCTATGGGTGCATGTGAGCACCAATCAAGTACTTGTGAGGAAAGCTCCTGGCCTGACAAAGGGATTTCTCCTGTTTTTCAGTTTTTACAGCACGTGCTTTTGAGATTAGTACTCTTTCCACATTCATTAAACGGCACAAATCCAAAATACAATCCAAACCTGAGACTACAAACTTCTGCTATTATATCTGGCAACCTTGATTAATGCAAGGCTTGAATATTCTCAGTAGAGTAAGGAAGCGCCAACGTAATGCCCTATGCTGCTGTGAAAGTGCCTCGCTCCAATGCATTTTATTCTCATGTGAAGGTTTCATTAGCAACAATTTTTTTAAGCTACAAAAGTTTGTTTTTCTTAAGCCTTGAAGTACCTGTCAGTATTCTTTTTCCTGGCAAAAATGGCACACTTATTACTTGCACATCTTGGAAAACCTTATGGGTTAAAGATGGACAGAGCAAGGCACTCAATATCCTAATCAATATAGCACTCAATGTGCTAAATTTCAAAAGGTTGGTAGTAAACTCACCCATGAAATATTATCTGGGAATCTCAGTGTATGGGTTAAGAAGTGCACGGCGAGAGAGAAGAGAAACCCCTGGTTTCATTTGATGAGACTACTTGGGCTGCAACCTACTGGCTTCGGCCCTTCCTGATCCAAGTAGTTGATCCTTCTGCATATAAGAAATTTGCTTAGCATCACCAGAAAGCTTCAGCATTTCTTTTTTATAACTCTGTTTATTGATGCCTATCAAGATGTTTGTTCTAAAAAATTTAGGAAATGGAGGTCTATGGAATCTGCTAATGAAAGGTTTATTACATTTAATTGAGGCTGATGTTGCATCTCGGTTGGGTTTATTCATTCATGCTGTTAAACACAGATGGGCTATTGTATCATTAGCAAATTATGTAAAACAATCAATATTCTGTAACATGAAAAGTGAAGTTATTTTGGGCAATCAGTGTAAAAAAAGGCACATTACATCTCCATAGCCCTTTGAGTTTTGCTCCCTGGGTGCATTTGTTTTAGCAGCTTCCCTTGCCATCCACGTCTTGAATCTTCTCACAACTGCGATCCACAAAAACACTGGCAGAGTAACTAACCACAGATTTCAAGTTACAAAACAAAGTTGTTCGCATTTGCTGGTAAAACAATCCCTGTTCCTGTCGGAGCAAGCTTCAAAACACCCCCGTTAACTCATGCCGCAGATAAAGCTCTAAAAATAGTTTGCCCTTAGGAGAGTTTTGACCAAAACAAATTAACCAGTTTAATAAGCATCATGCCCTCCTTATCCTCCAAATGTTATGCCTGCCAAAGGAATTAGAAACAAAAACAGCAGTTTTATCTTCCTCAAAAGTACCAAACCCTCAGGCTCCTACCAGAGTTCCAGCTCGGAGGAGTGCAACAGCCTGAGCTATATGGTGTCAGAAATGAAAGCCAGAAAATGGTTAATTAGCTCTTCAAGTTCAGATACTTGGGTAGGATATATTATAGTCAACAATTCCACAAGTTCAACCTGAACTCCTGGTGCTGGATTATTGATTGTTAACGTTCTCCTCAAAGCACGGGATTACAAATATTCCCTCTGAAGTTTGTCATTGAGCATCCAGAATAAGGTCCAGAACAAACCCAAAACTGAAAATATTTTAAGAAGCAGATGACTGTGAAAAATACAGAGTGAAGACAAGAAAAGACCGTGACTTTCAATGAGGCTTTTCATTACAACATCCATGCTTGAACAATCTGCTTTTCTCCCAAGTGTTGTTAAATGGTCACTTCAAGTTCCGTGTTTCAGAAATTCCCTCTTCCACTAGCTGGATATTTACTGGTAATAAAACCTCATGGTTTTTTCACGCCAAACATGTCACAGAAACTTTTGGTACAGGTGGTTTTTCTGTGGAGCTGGTTTCATTGTCAGTGTTGGGCATCTCACCCAAAATAGATATCCCCCGCCCCAAATCCCAGAAATCAACCCAAATTTGCAGATTACCAGCCTACTATGTCCACCAGATGCACTATTTTAAAATACCACATTTGTTGACAAAACTTCACCTCCGAGTTCCCTGACCTGCTTATTTTGGCCCAAATACTACTGCTTATATTGGCTGAGGCACTAATGAGAAAAAATCTTTTTGTGTAGCCATAGTCGAAGAACAACTCTTATTAAACCCTGCTGTGCACCCTTGCAAAGCTACTTGCTGGTAATTTCCACACTATGCACGTTTCTTGCTTTGAAATACATGTATGCTTTATGCTATGCAATGCATTTCTACCTAATACATTGTCAAAACCAGAAATTATTAACAGCAGATTCTTAAGGCTTCAGCTTAATAGGAATTTACAGCCGTATTTATAATTTATCTCTGTGAGGGACAAGTCATCAACCTTCTCCAGAAAGACCCTGAAAACCATCAGAATAACCAATGTCTGAAGATAGAGAATTACAGAGGAAGAAGAGATGCATTTAATTAAAACGATGTAAAAAGGAGTGTAAGCGGTTATTTGCATATGGTTTAAATACTCACAGGAGGGGTGGGAAGACAGCTGGGTAAATAGGGAACACCATCAGTTTCTCCCTCTTTAAAGACAGAGGGTATCCACAACCAATTTTAAGAATTAAGTATCATTTGAAGGGATAACAATTATTTTTGCAGCAAAGCTTAGTAATAAAATAAGCACAAAATATCAGAATATTTTTCTAAAATTGCAATGAATTCCAAATTTCCTGAGTAACAGTAATCATTAAATATTTTTGCATTTTATAAGATTTATCACTAAAGTAATAAAGCGAATTCTTAGAAATAAGTACTTCCATTCAGAAATAATAAAAACCAAATTTGTAAATGCCTAAGCTATAATTTTGTTTGTTTTTACAAGGCTGATGATTTCATAAAATACAACGTTTGCAGGACCCAAATCATGCACTGACTATTTAGCTACAACTGCTCTGTTCACAAAAGTATCCGTTAATATACTTTAATAAAAGTATTATCTACACGCTTAGACTGCATTAGTGGTTTATGTTACAGCCTCTTGAGCTCACAAGGAGCCACGCTCCAACAGTTAACGTGTGCATGGTCAACACGTGTGCTGGAGCACGCAATGAGGTGAGCAAGTCCACAGCCAGTGCTCTCATGTGATTTAGCACCTCCACTTCGATCCTGAATATTTTTGACTTCTTCAAGAAAGGACAAGATTAATTCTCTTCTCAAAGTGTTCACTGAGAGTAAATAAAAATGAAGCCCATCCTACCAATAGCGTTATTATTAAACAGAATAACGCAATTGGGAAAGAAGACGTGTGAGAGTTTGATTATCGGACACCCAGGATTGTGGCAAGCAAGCCATAGGAAACAAAAAACGTATTTCAGAGAAGACGGAAGGGTCCCCAAATGTATTAAAAAACCCTCCTAGAAAATGAAGCTTATCACCTCAGGATGGGCGACGGACATCTCACGTGTCTTCTCAAACCGGGCACATACTGATGGGCAGCGCTGTGCTTGCTGCTTGAAACCACCGGTCTGAAATGGAGCGGTCCTTGCGCAATTCGGCCAGTGTTTGAGAAAAACATATCACGAGCTAAAAATAATTTGTAATCTTTAACGCTCGCCACTAACTTCATATCAGGTCTGTCATGGAAACTTTCCAAAACAGTTATCGGATTCATTTCTGAAGTAGCCGGATAATGACATTTCGGATGTTTTGATTCTTCTTTCTCAACAGCAGTCTAAAAACCTAAACACACACAAGACTGGATACGGTATGAGAAAGTGTAACTCACCTCAGCTTTTTTATTCTTCATAAAACAACAACAAAACCGCAGGACACTGATGAGAACAGCTTTAGGACGTGCAATATAAGAGTCTTTGAATGCTGTTAACCGGCAGCGCAAGAAAACGCATGCGGGAGACTTAAGCCCAGCACAACAAGAGGAAAAAGCATCGCTGAATGACGCAGGTTGCAATCTTGTCAAAGACATTTTCTAAATAAAGAGGCAAGATCTGCTGCCAAAATGAGCCTGAGGTAACTTCAGACGATGGCAATACGCCGTGTCTCACCAATAAACTTGTCTCTTAAACCAAAGGACTGTGTCGGTGCGTGAGTAACTTCAGGAGGGAAAAGCAAACATGTAAATGCCAATAAAAGCCTCACCACACAATTAACGTGTGTTGTCCAAAAAACAAAGTCCAAGCTATTTATGTTTATCTGAACAGCGGGAGATGTGAGCCTTCCTCCCTCAGCGGTGGAAGCCGGGAACACGCCTGGGGCCCTGACACCGGGATGAGGGGCTGGGCCGGTTCACGCTCTGAGCGCGGCTTCAGGTCAGCAAATGTCCCTAAAGCTTTTCGGGAGACCTAGATGTACCATGGTTGAGGAACCACATGGCATCCATTTGTGGGGATGTCATGGGTGGCTGCCGTGACACCTCCACAAAGCTCTGGTGCAAGTCAGTGCTGTGGACAACACCTTGGAAGCCCTCTCTTTGGGAAACCATCCCCTGCCCCGAAACCTTTTTCAACGACCCATTTGTAAACCGTAACATCAGCATCAGGCACCAGCGTCTTGAGAGTTAAGTCGGCAAGAAGTGGCTGGAAAGGGCCCCCATCAGATACCGTCGCAGTTGGGCAGGCAAAGCCTGGCTGAAAACCCAAGTGTCTGCAACTGCCGCCCAGCTGGCCAGACAGGGTGGCTTGCAAGGGCTCGGCCTCCTGCACTTTACCAGACAAAAACTTCTTTCTTGGGAGATGTAACTTTATAACCAGGCACTATAACAAGGACTGCAATTCAGTGCCCAGAAAACAATAGAAGACCCGATCCGTCCCACGTGAACACGCCGAACAGCGATCTGAATAAATAAAGCGTAAGGCAAGCAAAGTTATAGCCATCAGGCCCTTGTTTTTCATGTAGCAAAGCCAAAAGGTACTAAAATTAAACACTGAAAATAAAGGAGACGCTGTTCCACTTCTTCTTTGTGGGATGTTCTCCCCTGCTACTCTTCTTTCACCAGGCACCGAGCAAGCCAACGTGAGAGAAGGCGAATTTGTAGGAGCACATCT